>NC_056743.1:466453964-466631464 GCF_019279795.1 Protopterus annectens | reverse complement strand
CGGTTATGGTGGAACAGCTACTGCAAACGAAAATTGCCACTGCTAAAACCATGGCACCTGTCGCATAATCTGGCTCTGCTTCCACTAAAACCAGTAACCTGAGAGGAAGTCCTAGAGGCATATACAGTGGTGTTTAGGTAGACTGTCAGCCACAGGAGATGGAATACAGTTAAACTGAGCTTGGATGCATGCTATGCAACTCATATTGTCTACACACATTCATTGACTTAAAGTGAAAAACTGTTGGGTTACTTGCAGAACTTCATAGTTTTAAGTTTCATGATGAACATTTTCCAAAAGTACAACTGTCTGAACTGAAACATATTATGACTAGATGTTGATGGGAACAATAGCAATGAAACCACAGATGAAATACAAGTGATGGATCGTATCAAAGTGGGTGTGTCAGTTAAACCCATTCAATACTAACAGCTTTATTATGCTAATAGAAAGAGTTATGTGTTGTGAGAATGAAATACAATTGATTTCCCTAAAGCAACTAACAAATCACTGGCTGGTTGAATAGAGGGACACAGCAATACATTGTGTTATAAATGAAGAAGAAGGTGACATATTGCTGAAGTCTTTAAAGATGGTAACAGTCTTACTCACCTTGATAAGATTGTTAACTCTCCTGACGGGTCTATATTAAAATAGTGAATCCTCACTTATGTGAATACCTAAATGCCGACGGGTAAATGGCGAACCCTGAAAACACCAAACATCCTGATGCGCGAAATTTGAAATATCGAATTGTCATAATTGGCCTTATCTGGTATAGCTCCCTAACGTTAATGTGCAATAGTTATGGACCTTACAGTTATGGTGTGGGTTAAGGTAAGTGCATACATAGTAATACATGCAACCTTTACTTTAGGGTTAGAAGTAGGGTTATGTTAAGTGTATGCATAGTAATATAGTTGTGTAGCTGAATGTATATGTAAATTATACTTTTCCCGTGGTTGGGTGTTGTTTGTTTATAGTTAGATACATTTGTGTGTAGTGAATGTTTGATTAGGATATGGGATATATGGGTGAAGTGTAGATATGGGGAATTGAGGATTATTTATTTTGTTTGGGTAGGTAGTACGTAGTGGGCAGTGGGGTTGGCCAACTATGGAAATTCGATATTTTGAATTTCACGATTCAGGACATTCGGTGTTTTTGCGGTTTGCTATTTATGTGTCGGCATGGGTAAGTGAGTTTTCGGTATTTTAATATAGACCCCACCTGACAAACATTTAAACAATGTGGATCCTATGCAATGTGAAAATCTTCTGCTAAGATAACTACATGCTACTGTGCCACTGCTAAATTGATAAGATGAACTTTTACTTTTTGGTAAAGAGCTGCAAGGGTTTATGTATTTTATTTTATTTTTAATTTGTTAACTGGGGTAGAGCCTTGATTCCATTGGACCTATTTCAGTCTCAGACAGGGGTAAACAAAATGGATACATGACATTATACACAGAGTGAATGACAAAATGCAATATATACATATATTATATATAGAGAGACTATCAGAGTTGGCTTGAGGGTATAAATGCAATAGATACATGATATTCTATACAGAGTGAGTGACAAAACACAACATATACATGCAGTGTAGACAAAGTGGCTGTCAGAGGTTGCATGCAGAAAGAATCATGATAAAAGTATAGTCAGAGCAAGGTATATAGGAGGAAAATGGGTAGGAAGAGGTTAGGTTATATGATTGGAGGGATAGCAGTTGTATTTTCTTAGAGTGCTGTAATGTGCTTTTATTTCTGATTGAAAAATGGGGTAAGAGGAATGAAATCTTAATAAAGAAGGCAGAGATTCCAATTGTTTGGGACAAAGGACAGAGAAAGCATGGTCTGTGCAGTAAAACTTAGTTTTAGGTATTTAAGACTGGATCTGAGTGGTTAGGATTTCTAAGGCTGTATGATAGTAAAACTCTGAATAGTCTGGAGTCTAGTTGGGGAAGGTTTCTTTTTGATAAGTTTAAATAGATGAGAAGCAAGTAGAAAGTCAGCATGTTATTTCAGAAGAAGCTACTTAGCTTTTTCAATGATGTTGAAGTGGTATTCATTTCTTGGGCAGAGTGAAGAATCTGCATTGACATTTGAGATGGATTGAATAGCGGATGCATTTCTTTTAGAGGCTGCAGTACTTAGAAGGTCATATTCTAGCTGACCCAGTGAGACTTTTTTACTTATGTCATTCATACAGGATCTGAATAGAAAACAGGAAATCCTATTAGCCTAAAATAAGAGACAGTGGATGGATGTGTGTGTGTTTGTGTTTGTGTGTGTGTGTGTGTGTGTGTGTGTGTGTGTGTGTGTGTGTGTGTGTGTGTGTGTGTGTGTGTGTGTGTGTATCTGTGTATTCCACTTTGAGATGGAAATTTATGAAGGGGTCCAACCAAATCTATAGGTATTTGAACAAAGTGACATTTTCAGTAGTGTTGTTCAGATGATCAAGTATCTGTAGTGGTCTTTAGGTAGAAGTGAGCTTTTGCTTAGAAACAACATGCATTGTTTTTTGCTTTATTGGAGAACCAAAAAAAAAAGTTCCTGAGAAAACTAAAGACTACTCATATAAACTTCTCATTAAAATGCTTGCTGTGAAGCCCACTACTGTTACCAATATGTGATGAGCACCAATATGTATCTTCCTTATGCTGGGCCAGTAATCAAGGAGACTGAATCATCACCACTAACACTGGAGAGGGACGTACACTTGAAATACAAATAGATACACTCAGTATTTCCACATGCAAACCTCTGTGCATCAAGTACCATTTCCCTTAAGATCACAGAAAGAGCACAGTCAGCCCAGGGCCTGGATGTCTCTATATTTGTCTCCCTCCAGATCCTGAATAAGACTCCCCACTTTCACAGCTGTAGGGGTAGGTCCGTAGCTGAGTATCTAAGAAAAGTCCTCCAGCACCCTCTCTGTAAACTGAATGCCTTGTGTCCCTGCCCCAAGTAGCTAACATACACACTATTTAAGATTTAATTTTCACACACACCCACACACCTGGGAAAGACTGGCACAAGTTTTCTAGCTATACACCTTCTGCCCAGACTATAAGGTAGATTCACTGCCACCGAGCACTGTACAATCAGCTACTCTAAGGCTCTTAACAAAATCTGTTCAATTATACTGTGTAATATTAATACTAATACAAATGGTAGTAGTTCACCAAGATGGCTAGGCCTTCTGGAGTGGCCCATACAGTG
This sequence comes from Protopterus annectens, assembly GCF_019279795.1. Lineage (NCBI taxonomy): Eukaryota > Metazoa > Chordata > Ceratodontiformes > Protopteridae > Protopterus > Protopterus annectens. The sequence continues at coordinate 466,628,238 of NC_056743.1, read as the reverse complement.
TCACCAAATAAATATAAGTACTCTCAAAGGTTAGATACTTTCTACAAGACCGAGCCAAATAAAAGTTTTAAATATATTTAACATTAAATAATAAAAGAACTTGAGAATATTGAATCTATATTTAAAGTAAACCACAGATTTCAAATCACAGAAAATATTAAAAACAACATTGATGGACAGACTCATACAAAAGAAAAAGCAATCTCTAAACTGAGCTTCAGTATATTCCTGACTGAATCTGAGAGAATTTACTGTTTCCTAATAACTTACTTGAGCAAGGCAAGATGAAATACGTGAGTAGTCCTTCTAGTCAGGCTCCCAAGCAGAATACTCTATATTCTGAGATTACGTCCTGTAAAATATAATATCCATGATGACTTGCAGAATGACCTCATCTGGTCACTTGACTCTAGGTTTCCACAATATTTCCTTTTGAAGTTTGAGACAGGACTTTAGCAGAATGTTACAATACACATTTAAATGTTTATGGCAGTGCCTGAAGGCCTCACCTCTTTTCACTGAGCTATTGAACAAAGGCCCTGTCCCAGACCCAGCATCTCCTGTCCTAGTAAGCACTGTAAGATGACTTTTTAATGACTTAATAGTTCATTTACATTTCCTTTGTTTTTCTTAAAATAAACCAGCTGGTTAACCTTTGCTGCACTGGTGACCTCTATTAAAACATATACATTTAATTCCGACACCACAATACATGTACATTTCTCTTTACTTCAGCAGGATGCACTGTTGATACATTCAACACAATGAACACAAGCAAAGCTCACAAATGTATTTTCAGCACAAGCATCTGTACAGATCAGTCTGATATACAAATGACATACAATTATTTACAAAATTCCAGCTAGCTGTGCTGGCACACGTCATACATCCAGTGCCCTACTTCTCTCTGGCATGTTTTTCAGTACCTCTTATCGTCACACTTGTAGCTGCACACAGTTAGCTTATGAACTATGAGGATGGAATTTATTTGAAAAGGAAAGATACCAATTAATAGTCAGAGTCAGCATTCAAAATAGTCATGTTCAGCAGACTATTTATAGAAACCACGGATTTCTAAGACTAGCAGCTCACCATTCTTTACACAGCAGACTGATGATAAAGGAAATGAGGAACTTGAGAATCAGTTTTTGCATCCATTATCTGTACCCACTCTATCTAGATAACTTGAGAGTGCCCTATATCTCAGCTAGCAATGGGCATAATGCAGTAAATAGCTAGTCCTTGATAGGATGGGAGTCCATCATAGGTCACTTATTCATTTACATTCTAAAAACTCAGACATCATTGAACAGTAAAAGCATGTTGTTTGCCTGTAACATGGATGGAAAGTGGTGATACTGTTTAGTACCCACATAAGTACACAGATGCTGTGCAGTCACAGAGGTGGAATACAAACCAGGAACAGTAGTAGACAACTAATCACTGTGAGTTAGCAGTGTTAATCCTTACATACACAACTGTGTTATCAATGATAGAATACCTACCCCCTCAATCTCTAAGCACAACATATCTGAAGTATGCCAAAAATATTGGTGATAACAAAGGCCCAAAATCAGGGACAGATTTTAAATATTGCTCATATAAACTTAGAAGGTTGCTAGAATAATAGCTGTTGCGTTAACATGCATTTTCTGAAGGTTATGAGTTCTGAAACTTATTAAGTGAATTCACTCATCAGTGATTAGCCAGAAAATGACAACAGATCAAAAATATGAAGCACAAATCTGGACTTTCTGTGAATATCTGGACAGTAGAGAGGTATACAGGATTTGGTTATATGAAACAAGGGTTGTTCTTATTGTGTAACATATCCCACTTTTAACTGTAATTGGTCTTTTATTTACATAAACCCAGAGTTATTGCTAGACTGAATTGACCAGTATGAGACATTTCCTGGAAAAGAGGATATTTCTTGGAGGTCTTATGTGCCCTGTAAGAAGGCATTCATATTTAGCTTGGTTAAGTATGTTTTTAGCTCAGATAAAATATTGGAAAAGAGGTTATTTTTCTGAGTTTGGATGGAAGGGATATCCCAAAGTTTTGGCCCTAGCTAGATAAGCAGAGTCTCATAATTTTGAGTTTGATAAAAGTATTTTCAGACAGAAGACCATTCTCGCCATAATATGGTTCATTGAGAATGTGCCGCTGTATTCTAGAATATGTCTTATTTAAGTTGTATATAATTGAATTATATTGTTTTCATCTTTCAGTGAGATGGATTTTAACATGAATCACATGCTGCTCATTGCACTGTATCTTATATTATTGAGATGTTTTTCAAATGTAAATTTGGTGGCGATTATGATATCAAAAACTTTGTATTTGTATATGTCTTCATGGACTGACCCACTTAGTCCATAAGTATGTTCCCCAGTATGAGAAATCATGTACATTTCCATTTATGACATGCATGCCATTATTAGAAATTGCAACAAATTCAGCTTTGCAAACCTGGGCATACTTGTTTACCCAACATAAATTGTGTAAAGTTGTAGAAGAAAAGACAAATTTGAAAAGAAAGGAGCCAAGCATTAAACTTTGTGGAACTCCATGTGTGACTGTTAAGTAATCAGAATAAGTGCCCTCTATAATGCCGCAGTAAGGTTTACCTTTCAGACAGTTAGTGATCCAGTTAATTAGATTTGGATTACATTTGCACTTTAATAGAACTTTGTGTACTGAATTGTGAGGTACTATATCAATTGTCTTAACAAGGTAAAAAAAATAGCACTAGCTAGGAGACAAATATTCATAGCAAGACTGACTTGATCATAAAATGCTGCTAGATTAGTTAAGGTGGGTCACCTAGTAGTGAAGCCAGTTTGACCTAAATCAATTTATTAGACCCAATATCAGGATCCAGCAGAAGATACATAAGACACCCTCCAAATCTTTTGTACAACAAGGATATCAAGCTAGTTTGTTTATAGCTTTTAACTTAAGTATTGGAAAAGAGAAAAAAAAAACCTTTCTAAGACTTGAGATCAGCTCCATTGGGCAATAGTCCAATAAAGATTATAACATCTTTATGTATGTGCACAATTTGTATGTGAGGAATTTTGTCTCATCCCATGAGAATTTCTGTTTATGTTTTTTTCTACTTTTTTTTTTTTTTTGAGATAGAAATTATGACCTCGGGTATGGTAGGGAAATCATTTTTTACAGTAGTTGTGTCATTCGGATTTTCCCGGTTAGGGGTCACCACAGCGGAACTCCGGTCCGCTAATGATTGGCAGTAGAGTTTTACGTGCTGGCTTGCCAGGCCTAACGCACAACCTTCAATGAAGGAACGCCCATTCACACATGTCGCCACACAGAAGACGCTCTAACTGAGAATTGAACGGGCAATGTCTAACTGTGAGGCAACAACGCTACCGCAGCACCAAGTTATAATTGTTGGAACTATACATGTTACTGATCCAGTGAAACTGACAAAATATTGATTAAATTAATTGGCAAGCTTGGTTTTACACATCATTATGCTCGATAAATCTACAGAATTATTGGAACATTTTGACTCAGTTTCTGAGTTTATATATTTGTAGTAGATTTCAGTTGCCCTGCTAGACAGGCGTCCAGGAAAGTAAATAATGTGGGAAGAAATATTCAGGGAATTGTTATGGCTAGGCTTGTATAGGCCCTAGGGCTGATAGCCTAGTACTAACCTATGAACCTATGAACCTATTTTCTGTTGTATGGCTATACAGCTAATCTTATTAATTTTGTCATACCTTAGTTTTGCCATGAATTTATTAGTAATTTTATTAAGATTTGATTTGTTTCTGTGCAAAGAGTCCCTCCTATACTAATGAATGTACCTTTTTTCTTTCTTTCTATATAACTGGCAGATATACACTCGCTTTAGTAAACATTTCAAGATATAATGAGTTACAGAAGGCATTTCCCAAAGGGAATGCAGCTCAACATTCTTTATTAAATTCTTAGTTAGTCATATTATTGTCAAAAATGCTTTGTCCCTAATTCATATTTTGATCATTTGAGACAGTCTAAGAATTAATAGAATATCACAGTCACCCTTTGAATTAGATGCATTTTTCTCTTATTCACTTTAGGATAGCTAAAATTGCCCAAAAGAATCACTTAGAAAGATCACTAATTCAAAAGTTTATTGTAATGTGTATCTTGGTCCCTATAGCTACTTTTCCAACATGTCACTAATACTCAGATGTTGTCACTATTCAATCACTACATGGATTACAATTAAGGGCAACAACTATTGTCAGTGGCGGATTCAGGAATCTGCAAAAGAGGGGGCGCAGTCTGGTTAATTGACTACCACGGCGGGAGTGGGAAAGTGGGACACTGGGCTTGGTGGATATGGAAAGATCACCTTAAGATGTTCTAACATTATATGTAAAAAGACAGCAATATTCAGTTGCTCATGATTTTGTTGTGGATGTGGAAGTAGAAATAGTTTTTTCCTGTGCAGCACACAGCACATTTACAAATAGCACAAGTTTTTTCAACACATGTCTATTTTGCCCATGCTAAGTCACAGTCTCCTTCCATGGTATAGTTGGCATATGCATTGGTATAACCTATGAAAGCATCCCACTGAAGGTGATATTAGCCATAGCGAGTGCAATAGTAAATTTAAGTAATTTTTTTGTAAGTACAAAATGATATCTATGGAAACAGTGAAGTTTACTTAAGTAACACAGCAATCAAGAACGTAGATGTTAAGAAAACATCTCAGAAAGCAAATACTCAGTTTAGTAATTGTAGTAAACTTATAGATGAAATTATTAAAACAGATATTTCCCTTTAAATATCTACTGACTAAATATTTTCTGAGCTTTTATTAGCAATGCTGTTTTAGTTTCATCTTGGATTTGTCTCCAAGTTAAACCTAAAAACTTCAGTGTCTTCCTTTTCATCTTTTCAAGGTATTCAGGTTTACAAGTCAAATAACCATTAATCCTCCCACTACATGAATAACAGCATGTCCTAATTTCACCGGTAATAAAAATGTTTAGCAACATATATTTTAAATACACAGGATGCTTTGTTAAAATAAACTATTTCACAGACCCTGTTGGTAAAGGAGAAAACCTACATGTAACAATCTGCTTAATTTTCAGTCAGTTATTTGGGACTTGGCTGCCTGTATTAATAACAGACTCTTCACTGACCCCTTGCCTCTGTGGTGGTTAGAAATCCTTTAACTTTAAACAACATATCCTTTGTATTATCCCACCATGGTCTAATGATGTTGTAGTACCCACTTTATCCCTCCCATATTAGGACAGTCATTGAATATAATGCCCGATTCAGCATGTACCTCACTAAACACTTAACATGCTTAAAATGCAGCAGTTTCCTCACTAGACAGACTAAAATCTAAGTCCATATATTTTGTTTCACATGGACTCTGCAGGGTGATGCTTGGTTATCAGCAGCCCAGTATCCTAGGACCTCTTTCACCTAACATATTTCATTCTCATCAGATGTATATATACACAGCATTCTTCCTTGCATCTACCCTCAAAAACAAGCATCCTGTATATGTCTGATGTTTAACTATTTCTTTCTCCTGAACAGTATACAACCACTAGCAAGCAATAGTCAACTTTTACAAATCTCTAATACATAATTGTGAGGAAAGATAAAGAAATAAGGACCATACTCAACCCAGCTCTCAAGTAACCTATAATGACTTAATGTGAACACCTTTGAAAAGGGTTGATTTTTGACTAGACAAAGTCCAGTAAAGATGGAGACCTCTACCAGGTATGTGTGAAAAAAACCTTTATACAGCTGGTGGTGTGGGGTTGAAGGGCCAAAGAAGCTCTGATTGTCTAGATGCTGTGTGTTAATTGTGTTTCTACTGCTTTCCAGAAGACTTAACCCTCAACAGTGTGTATGTCTACAGATAAAATCAGTGATATAATTTTACGCATTCACACGTATACTGACACTGCCCATGGCAAGCCACATCTATCACAAGACAGATAAAAAACACACACACGCACACACAAGGCTCACTCTTATCTACACAGCATATTTTTTTTGGGAGTTTGTAGAAAACGAGAGCATCTGGCTAAAACCCACAAAAAACAGGGTGAATATGCAGGTTCCACACAGAAGTCACAGTAAAGAACTTTACCAGAGAACCAAGTGCTGTGAGATGGAAATGAGACATGATCAACTGCTTCCTCATACATCCTGCCTAGGCTACCCAAAATACTAATTTATTGCCACAGTACTGCTTATTTAATGGACAAATAAATGTAATAGTAAATAACTACAAAAACAGAGATAGTTAGACACCAACTATCAGTGCAACATTTTCCAGCACTGTGTAAGTACCAGAACATGTCTATATGATAACGTTTTTTTAATATATTTAAAAGCAAATAACATATATTCATAATATTCCTGGAAAATAACTCACATTTACTCTGGTTTCCATAGCCAGATCATGGTCAAATGGGGCCCCAGACAAGGTAATGTTTGAGCTGACGCACATTCACCCCCCCCCCCATGGCCATTCCAGTGTTCCATTACTTAGCTGTTTCTCCCCATTTACCATAAACACTGTTCAAACCTCTCAGTATGCATGCTATTTTATTCTTTACTTCTACAATGATTACAGATATTTAGATTTAAAACTTATTTTAAATTTTATAGCACAAACACTGATAGACATTTGCTAAACAAAACAATACAGTCTCACACTGAAAACAGACTTAACATTAACTGTAAACTTCTCTGGCCTTGAAACTCACATTCTTTGAAACAGCATTGAAAGCCACCTTCAAAGAAAATGCATTTGACCAGTGGCAAAAAAAGTTTACCTTTGGGCTGTTTTCAAACCATAGGCCCATTGCACACATTTTTAGGACCATGCATACAGGCATGTGCTCTTTGAAATCACCTTACTGATTGTATAAAACTATATCCCTTCTGTAATGCAGCACCACTTGTTGGACTGCATTTTATATGTGTAATTTTGAACATTTTTCCAGTAAGCAATGAAACAAAATGCTATACCCAGTGATGACAAAACTGCCCATTTCAGAACCTTTCAACTACAGAAGGCCACTTAAACTTCTGTCATTACAATCCACCAAGATCATATGCACAATCTTTGCAGAGGTAAAGGTCATCTGAATAATTCCACATTAAAGAAATCTGTAACTAATGAAGAGGGTGCTGCTAGCAAACAACTTTATATTTCAGTCTTTCATCTACAAATTCAGTGCTTGCTGCCCTCGAAAAATAAATTTCCTATGTTGCAAAAAAAATAAATAAATAAATTGGTAAGCTGATAATATTGCAAAAGGGAATGGATGGCAAACCGACAACAGGTTCATAGTTATTTGGCATCGCATCCAAAGGAAAACACACTCAGGACTGCAGTACCCCTCCCCCCAATTACAACACATCAGCAATCCACCTACATGCTGTGGGAGTAGAACCTACAGCTTTCTTTATCAAAAGCAAGTATGCTAACTGTTGTGCAACTAACATAGCTTTTAAATTTTAAGCACAACAGTTCTAATCATTTGCTAAACAAAGTAGTTGCACATTGAAAGCAGACTTCTCAAGAGCAGCAGTAAACTTATATACCCTTGAAGCTCACAATCCCTTGAAAATGCACTGAACCAAGTAAAACAACCCTCAACATATCCAGTTCCTCCATTTGTAAAATAATTCCACTCCTTGTTACAACTTAAAATGAGTAACTAAAAATAACTAACTCTTATCACCACAGACATTAAGGCTTATGAAACAGCTGCATTGTGCAGGTGTCACAGCCAGAGCATGGTCAAATTAGCCCAAGGCAGGGTAATGGATCAGGCCACACTCACAGCCATTCTTTGTCCCATTACTTGGCTATTTCTCCCCAGTTACCATAAACACTGTTCACACCTCTCTGTGTGAATATTGATTTCTGATTTACTTCTACAATGCTTAGATATATTTGGATTTCATTTAAAACTTTTATTTCAAAGTTTATAACACAAACACTGATAGACATTTGCTAAACAAAGCAACACAGTAACAATGAAAACAGACTTGGCATTAAAACTTCTTTGCCCTTGAAACTCACATTCATTTAAATGGCATTGAAACCCACATTCAAAGAAAACGCATCTGGCCAGTGGTGGATAAAGTTTATTTTTGGGCTGTTTTCAAATGATAGGCCCCTTGTACACATTTGTGTGTTCTTTAATTCACCTTCCTGATTGTATTAAATTATATTCCTTTTATAATACAGCACCATGTGATAGAACATGTTGAAAGCAATGAAAAAAATGTATGAATATACATTGAATGCATGATATATATATTGAAGGCAAATACATGAATGGATACATAGAAAGTTTACACAATAACCTGGCAATGGATGGAGATATTCACCCAAACCCTGGCCCTGCCACCTTAGATAAGGTAACTTCAATTGCATCTAACCCAGTTGAATCACTATTTATTAATAAGTCCCCCAACTCCCTCCTGATCTGCCAACTAAATATTCATAGCATAAATAACAAAGTACACAATCTTCATGCCCTCCTACAAGTCCATTCCCCTGATATTTTATGCCTAACTGAAACCTGGCTGAAAGCATTAACCTCATATAATGAAATTCTACCACCTGGGTATAATATACGTAGACTCGATTGCTCTACCAGGAAGTGGGGGGTAGCTGTACTCTTCAAATCTACACTAAATTTTACCTCTGACCCCATTCAAGCACCCCAGGTCAATAAGGCAGAAATAATTGCTACCAAGCTCCAAATTAACAAAAACAAATGCATGAATATAGTCTGCTTGTATATTCCACCAGGGTATAATACCAATACACTAGAAGGCATCCTCCAATGGTTAGTTAGCAACTATCCACAGGAAACCATTGTGCTAGGAGATCTTAGCATTGACTGGAACACTTTTTCCTCTCAATCTCCTACCACCCATGTAAACCTGTATGGATTCACACAGGTTATATCCACCCCCACCAGGATGGGAAACTTAACCAAAAAGATAGTATACAGGATTGGATACTAATCAATAGCCACCCCCAAATGTATTCATCGGAGGCCATCCCCGATGACCTCAGCAATCACTTTCTCACCTTTATCTGCAAGCACAAATCTAATTACTCCCCATCAGCCCATCTACAGAACAATAAGAAATAGTAAAAGCTTCAATCCTAGTAAGTTCCAGGACGAACTTAAGGCATGCAACTGGGCTGCCCTAAAGCACTTTTGCCCCTAGATGAAGCTATCATACACTTTAACAATAAATTCCTCACCATCCTCAAATCTCATGCTCCCGCTCGTTCCACTAGGGTAAAAACAAAAGCTGCCCCATGGCTTTCTAAAGAAACTAAATCAAAAATCATAGTCAGAAACAAGGCATGGGCAACATAGTGTGCTACAAAAGACCCCCTAAATCAAACCAAATTTAGACAACTAAGAAATGAAACAAAACAATCCATTCTATTAGATAAAAAAAAACTACTGCCTTCATCTCCAACAAGGAAACCAAAATAACCCCCAAAAATTCTGGGCAGGGATAAATAAATGACTGCACCCAGGTCAAACCACCACTCCACCTCCCTCAGCCTCTACTGATAAACTACCAGCGGATATTGCTAACACCTTTAATAATTTCTTTACTGAAACTATCCAAGTCCTTGCTAGCCAATTACCCCTTAACTCCTCTAACCTACTGGATTGCACTCCCAGCCCTCCTTTAGCTTCTGACCAGTCTCTACATCTTTCATTAGTTTACTACTCAAAAAATTAAAACCTACTACCCTAGCTGTGGACCTTCGCCCAGCTGAATATTTGCAAAAAGCTGCTGATACCATAGCATACCCCATTTCCATTCTAATTAATCAGTCCATATCAGAAGCCTCAGTCCCCTCTATCTTGAAAATATATCATGTCATACCCCTCCATAAAGGTGGAAAATCTACTGAATTATCCAATTATAGACCCATAGCCATCTTATCACCTCTGGCAAAAATCATGGAAAAATGCATCCATAAACAACTTCTGTACTTTCTAACCCAAAATAACCTACTGTCCAACTCCCAGCATGGCTTCAGGCCATATCATAGCACCACCACAGCTCTCCTCTCCTTCTCTAATGCAATAATCTATAACAGGAACAACTTCAAGTTATCCTCAGCCATTTTCTTTGACCTCTCCAAGGCTTTTGATATGGTCAACCACCATCTTATCATCAACACCCTGGCAACAATGTCTCTAGGCAATCACTCTCTTCGATGGTTTGAATCCTACCTGCACAATAGACAACAATCTGTCTAATGGCAGAACAAACTCTCAAACCTCCTACCCAATAGCCTAGGTGTCCCACGGGGGTCTATCTTGGGACCACTTCTGTTTTCCATTTTTATCAATGACCTCCACACAGTCATCCCTGAAGCCATCTGCATTCAATACACAGACGACTCAACGTTGATCTGCACTGGCACCTTGCAAACAGAGCTGCTATCAATAACTCAAAGTACTTTTAACCTAGTAGATAATTGGCTTGCCGCTCACTGTCTGATTCTAAATCCTAACAAAACAAAGCTCCTACATTTCACCCCCACCCAAAGATCCACTGCGTTATCTCTCTCCATTAAGGCTAATAATGGTACCATAATCTCTCCACATGCCCATGCAAAACTGCTAGGAGTTATTATTGATAACAATCTTAAGTTTGATGTGCACGTCAACAAAACAATCAAAACCATTAACAGAAAACTGGGCTTGCTATATAGGGTAAAGCCATTCCTTACCCCACATGCTAGGACTTCCATTGCCCACTCCCATCTACTCTCTACACTCTACTATGCTTCCACTTTACTTGTCAACCTAATTAAAACTGATCTTAAACTCTCAAGCTGCTATAATAACATAACTAGATTTGCAACTGGTCTACCCTATAGAACACATCATTGTAAAAATCTAAATTATCTCGGATAGCTAGAGCTACCAAGGCAGATTCAGTATAATCTACTCATTGTGGCTCACAAAGCACTTAACCAACCAGAAAATACACCTGCCCTGAAAAATATCATCTATTCCCACTCCAACTCCAGATCACTCTGGTCATCTAATAGATTGGTACTGCAAACCATCAAATCCAACAACTCAGCTGGTGACTCCCTGTTCGCCAACTCTGCTGGCAAAATTTGGAACTCACTTCTTGCTAACATTACCCTAGATACCACCCTATCTCAATTTAAAATAGCTCTCACGGAGTATTTCAAGTCGCAATAAATATGTCCCTGCTCCAAGCTTGACTAAATCTTTATTCATAATGGTGTACTAATAATATGTCTGTAAATGGAATTCAAATATCTTTATTTGTTAAGCCAGATTAGAAGTTTGTTAGACTGTATAAATTTAACGGGACTGTAAAGTGTGTTATATCTGTATAATGTTATGATGACTCCTGTTCTATCTGTACATTGTGATGATTGCATATGTAACCACCTTTGGAGCTTTTCTCCCCGGGTCTCTGCCAAAAATGGACATGTATCCAGTCGGACTATCCTGGTCAACAAATGTAAAATAAAAAATGCATAAAAAATAAAAATGAACCAATATTGACAAAACTGCTCAATTCAGAACATTTCAACCATAAAAGGCCACTGAAACTTCTATCATTACAATCCACTAATGTCAGTCAGTATGCACAATCTCTGCAGAAGTAAAAGTCATCTGAATAATTCCACATTAAAGATATTCTGTAACTAATGAAGAGGTTGCTGCTAGCAAACAACTTTGTATTTCATTGTTTCATCTACAAATTCAGTACCCACTGCTCTTGAAGAATAAATTGACTACATTACATTAAAAAATGTTAAGCTGGTAATATTGCAATAGGGAATGGATGGCAAACTGAAAACAGGTCCATAACTAGGCATCTCATCCAAAGGAGGACATACTGAGGACTGCAGCACCCCACCCCCCCTTGATGCCCCACACAGTATCAGCAATCCATCTACATGCTTTGGGTGTAGAACCCATAGCCTTCTGCATCTACTACAATTATTTTCAACTCTACAGCACAATAGTAATGTTGTTGTGTCTTTCGGCTTTTCCTGGTTAGGGGTCGCCACAGCGGAACTCCGGTCCGCTAATGATTGGCAGTACATTTTTACGTGCCGAGTTGCCAGCTCTGACGCACAACCTTCAACGAAGGTACGCCCAGTCACGCATGTCTCCACACAGAAGACGCTTTAGCTGAGAATCGAACAGGACAATGTCTTACTGTGAGGCGATAACGCTACCACAGCACCACCACGAGCAGGCCAAAAATATGAGGTGAAAATCTGGACCATACCTCTCAACCTCTTAGCACAAAAATCTGAACAAAGCCTGACATAATGGGGGAAAGGCAGATTTTAAATATTGCTCTGCTAAACGTAGAAAGTTGCTAGAAAAACAAGATTTGTTTTGGTATGCATTTTCCTGAAGGGTATGAAGTCTGAAACTCAAATGTATGTCATTTAGTGACTTCAATTTTCAGATCATCCAAGTGATTTGCCATAGAATCAGAAATTTTATGAGGAATAGATCAAAAATATGAAGCAAAAATCTGGACAGGTGAGAATGCAGTGTCTCTCTCTCATTCACAAACACACACACACACACACACACACACACACATATATAAACGCACTCCTTACATGTCCATCTGTGTTGTCTGTAGCATACACGCTAGTTGTGTTCCGCTATATGTGGAGCATTTTGTCATTCCATTCATCAGCATAGTTCTCTTGTTCTTGTGCTTTATTGTCCTCAGTCCCTCCCATCCCTTATGTTAGTAACTGCAAACATTGTAGTTTTCTTCTTCAGAATAAATATGTTGACGCAAAACATGTTCTTCCATAGAGTTTATAAATTAATTTGATTAGTTTTGGAATCCCTCCAACTTTGACCCTTCTTTATCATTATTTCTCTGTTTTTCCCTAATTTTGAGCAAGAAAGCAAGGATTTCAGAACTTTATTCAACAAGAAAGCAGTTTTAATTAGTAGCCATTACCGCAACCGCAGTCGCAAACCGTGAGTATTACGCGGTCACGTTAATTAACTTCTGACTTCTCTTCCTAGCATTAGTAGATGAATAAATCTTATTTTAATTTCCCCCCTTTAAGTCTTAAAATTACATAAAGCATGATTGGCAGAAGGAAACTACACATGTCTGTACATCTAAACAAAGAAACTAGGAGATTAAATGACATGAATGTACTATGTTCGAGACTGCCTTTTCTCAGAATGCTTCATTTTTCTGACGTATTGCAATTGCAGAGTTGGTATTTATATGTTCAGTGGTGTGGGGGATTTGACAAAGATAAGTTTAAGGGAAAAGAATGATATCCGCTCTTTATTTTTGATGGCTGCTAAACATTTTTGGCTCAGTGAAGTACTTACAGTTGAGTGAAAAGCTAGGGGAAGACTTTCAGAAGCGGCTGGAGGAATTTCCCTTATCAGTCCATGGATGGAGCACACACACACATCTACTGAAGTAACTTGAGGAATGTCTTAGCTGAAATTGCTCTTGACTTCTTAGCAGGATTACTCTGGCTTCTGGAACATGATTGGACCGTGGGAATCAGCTGACAAGGAACTAAGCCTCTCAGTTCAATTGTATTACAGGAGACACCCTTGCAAAGCATAAACAAAAATATAAACTGGCAAACGGCAAGGCTGAAGAGCAAAATGCATCTCCAAAATCGGCACAGTTGAGAGATTACTGGTAATAATGGGGCACTTTAGCACCACTGGTAAATCTGCCATTGTTGAAATGGAAAAATGTACACTCTTGAATGTACATTTTCAGATTTCAACAAATAAACAGTACGTTTCTTTTCTTTTTTTTTTTTTTCATGCCATGGATGTTCACTACTTTAAAAAGGGGGTGGCGCGTGCCCCTGTGTCCAGGCCTAAATCCGCCACTGATTGTCTCAAGATTGTTTATATCAAGAGTTCAGATGATCTTGAATGTTGAACAAATACTAAATACTGCAAGCATTCCTATTGTGCCTTAAGCAGTCGTACTAAGTATAATCTGTGAAAATTAAGTTTGCTGTATGCCAAGAATCAGCAATTGGCACAATGATTAGAGTTCTCTTTGGCATCTACTTCTTGGATGTCAAAGCCATTGTCAAAGGCCTTTGACTGATGAAGTTTGCAGATGATTGCAAATTGAGAGCAGTTAGTTTGAATACTCACAAGATGAGAACACCCTTCAGAAAGTTCTAATACAAAAAAATGCTTGGTGCCAAAACCATGGTTTAAAACTAAATACCAAAAAATGCATTATAGTACCTTTTGGGAAGTCTACCACTGCATGTAAATATGTCAAAACTAAAACACCCTTAAATGTTGATTAACTAGTCAGGGATCTGGAAACTCACGTAAACAGTAACCTAGCCTTCAACCAGCATGTGTCCAAGGTAGTAAGAGATTCTTGCTATGTTGCTCAACTTAGAAACAAGTGTATGGCATCTAGGTCCAGACAGGTAATCACATTATTGTACTCAGCCCTCATCAGAACCCATCACAGAGTATAATGCCCCCTTTTGTGTGTACCTGAGCAGACATATGCAGTAACTAGAATGTCCACAAAGGTTCCTTACAAAACGAATACAGCGAATAAACACAATGTCTTATATTGATCACCTCACAGCCATGTCTATTTACTCTGTATCATACAGGCTTCTGAGATGTGATTTTTTCCTAGCATACAAGGCATCCACAGACCCTGCCAGGTATATATATATATATATATATATATATATATATATATATATATATATATATATATATATATAGAAATGTTTTCATTCATGCTGATTTGATACTCCTTTTCTATATGTGATTGATGAAAAATATGTCCTAACACATGCGCAGCATATGTTGTCTAAGGGGGGCTGTAAGTTCCCTACTAATAGTCACCAAGTCATTAAAGATAAGATCAATTGATCCAACATGAATAAAAACAGCTTTGTACTTCCTTACATTTAGGCATCCTAAGGCCTTACTCATATCCTGTATTTTGTCCTGGAAAACATAACTTATCATTATTATTATCATGCTGGAGGGATAGATTCCTGTCACAGAGACTCCCCATGCTTTGGAACAAAATTCCTAACTACATTAGGCAGAGACCCTCACGAACACTCTTCAAGAGAAACCTTGACGAGTGGATGGGTAACAGAAAATACTCTCCTGGGATCACTTCATTGGCTCTTCTTGACAGAGGCTCAGTTAATCAATGGGGCGGTGAAAGCTGACACACTCTGACTAGGCTTATAAATGCCCTTGGGCAGATAGCCTAGTACCTACCTATGAACCTGTAAGTAAAGTTATTTGTGCTACACTGTCAAGCCCACAGATCCAAACTTACCCTTTGCATGGCTGGAACACCTTTCTGATCAACAATAGTCACAGTGCCTTACTTATCATTACGCTGTAAATGACGTACATTATATTACTACAACATATCATTCCTTTACTCACCATATTACTGTTTTGTAACAGCATGCAGCTTTCTGCACATCACCGTGCCATTCTTCTACTTTAGCTGCTCTGCCTTCCCCTCTTAGCTGTCCCCACTGTAAGCCTACATTTTGTCGATAGCAGACTTTGCTTTGCTTTTCTGCTGCTTTGCCCTTGCCCTCTTTTTTTTAACTCTACTCTCAGCTTCACCTTATTTCCACTAATATTCTTCCTCTACTGCCTGTATTCTTGTTTGGATTCTCCTTTCCCTTAGAAATACACTTTCTGACTCTATATCCCTTTCTGAATCTTCCTGCCTCTTACTGTTTTCAGATATATATTACCTACCAGTTTTTTTTTAGATTGTTTCTGCTGGCAATCCCCCCAGGATTCTGCTGACTGCACTGTGTAAACAATCTAGGCATACTCTAGATATTTAGGTGCACTGCCTCCACCTCCCAGCATGTCTTTCTAACTATGTTTCTGACTTATCTCCATTCTGGCTGCTGTCACTCTGTTTTATTTCCGTATTGCATCTCATAATGCCTTGCAGCGTTTAAAAGTTTCCCTAGCTGCGTTTCCTGCCATCTTTCCCTTTAGCAGCTCCTCCTTATCTGCTTAGACTAGGTAATGTGCAACACACATTGTTTTATCATATGTTTCTGATAATTCATGTTTAAAAAAGGTTGAATTGCCCTCGTGAACAGGTTCTAAAACTGACTAACACAAGGTACGGTGTCCCATTGTGTGTAGGTTATATAATATCAAACATACCGACTTGTGATAAAGACACAACTTTTTAAAAGAAATGGCAACATAATCAACTGTAATTCTATATGTGAAAAGTCTTACCACTGTAGGAATATTGTGACTCAAGCAGCTGTAATACTCATTATTGTATCTGTGTTAAGAGTTATCATTGTAAGAATATTACGACTCAATCAGCTGGTGTTCTCAACAGGTACTGTAGTTAGTGTTTGTTCTAAGCTTTAAAGCTGTGGTAATAACTGGTTGTATATTGTTATATTGTTTTTAATATTTATTCATCTGATGTATATTTCATGTATTCTGCTGCTGTAGGGTTTCTGTTGTGTGACTGCACATGGCTGCTTTTTATTTGATGTTAATGCTTTATATTGTTGAGTGACTGCATATAACTGCTATTTAATTAATGTTAATGCTTTATATGGTTGAGCAACTGCACAGCAATGCTATTTAATTGAAGCTAATGCTTTATTTTGTTGAGCAACAGCATACACATGCTATTTAACTGATGTTAATGCCTAATTTCTGATGACCAACTACTTATAGAAGATATGTAACTGTTGTTATAACACTGTGTTACATTTCCACCTATGTTATTGCTGTTTTTTGTAACTCTCTTCACCTATACTATTGTCCCTACACTAACCCCCTCCGCTACACACACTCCTCACACATCTGGCAGCCTGTTAACAGTAGCTGTCCTTCATGCTCAGTATGTTACAGTACACCTCTTTCATTTCTTCACCCATACAAGCACCCACCCAGCTGCTTCTCATATCCTGTACCTCTCAGACTCTTTAATGCACCACACATCAATGTTTTCACCCTTGCTGTAATCATTCTTCTCTCTCTCATTTTTCTCCTCCCTCATTTTAATCACTGCTCTGTCTCCTCTTTCTGTTTTAGGTTATTCAAGCTACACTGTCAAGCCCACAGATCCAAACTTACCCTTTGCATGGCTGGAATACCGTTCAACAATAGTCACAGTGCCTTACTTATCATTACGCTGTAAATGACGTACATTATATTACTTCAACATATTATTTCTTAACTCACCATATTACTGTTTTGTAACAGCATGCAGCGTTCTGCACATCACCGTGCCATTCTTCTACTTTAGCTGCTCTGCCTTCCCCTCTTAGCTGACCCTACTGTAAGCCTACATTTTGTCAGTAGCAGAGTTTTCTTTTCATTTCTGCTGCTTTGTTCTTGCACACTTTTTCTAACTTTACTAGCAGTTTCACATTCCTTCCACTAAATTCTATTCTTCCTCTACTACCTGTACTCTTGTTTGGAAATTCCTTTCCCTTAGAACTACACTTTCTGACTCTATATTCCTTTCTCAGTCTTCCTGCCTTTTACTGTTTCCAGGTTTATATTACCTACCAGTTTTTTTTAGATTGCTTCTGCAGGCAATCCCCCTGGATCCCGATATAGCCCACTCCATTCACACTCACTTTGCCCAGGCTCACTCCGCTCCCCTACCCTACCTCCATTCCCCCCACACCAATTTCAGTTAGACTTATATCCAGGCATAACCCACCCACTCAGTTCACCCCACCCATTCCCAACCCTTGAACCTTCTAGCTCCTCCCAGCATTTGGACAGATAGAATAATCACTACATCAACAAACTCGTCCCATCCTTTACACATCAGCCAACCTGACTCTTCATATACATCTCATCCTCAAATAACTGGCCTAACACACATCGTTTGAACTCAACACATAACTTACTACTTCCCACCCACCCACTTCATTTATTTACTAACTAACTACTCCTGCTCCTCCCAACACTTCTCATTCTAAATACATTTTCCTTTAATACCGTTAGTACCTATCACTATAACTTTATTCTTTTTCTTCTAAGCTCCCCCTTATTGCAATGCACCTCATCTCCAATAGCATACTCCTCACTTTCTCTTTAACCTCTACCTTCTACTACAAGCAACATTACACAACACTATTTTCATATCTTCTAAACCTACTGCTACAACAGCCTCATTAACATACACTCTGTCCATTTTTTCTGACATAGCTTTTAGTCTATATTTATTTATTTTATTTATTTTATTTTACATTTGTTGACCGGGCTAGTCTAACTGGATACATGTCCATTTTCAGTAGAGGCCCGGGGAGAAAAGCTCCAGAAAAACATTAAAAAACATTAAAAAAATTAATAGAGGATTTACAGAAACAAATATAAACAGCAGTAATTGTTACATAAAAACATTGAAATAAAAAAAAATATAAAAAAAATTGATTAAAAATTATTATTTTTTTTTTTTTTTTTTTTTAACAGAAGATGAACTACTCTTAGTAAATGTAGCATAATGAAAATCGTTTAAGGGTAGTCTACTAAAGAAGGTATAATATACTTGTAAACATTGAAATTATATGCAAACCTTAGTATATAGAAGCATTATAGGAAGGTTGTAGTAGAAGTAGGTTGAATGTTAGAGTCAAGAAAGAAAAAAGTTAGAAAGCAAAAATAGGAGAGCAGTTATGTACATAAGAGGGGTAAAAGGGTGAAAGTGGACCCAAGTAAGTAGGAAGATAGAAGTGAAAGAGGTAAGCAATTTAGTCAGGGTTTGTGCAGGGGCACAACCAGTGTGATTTTAGGTGAATTTTGAGTCTTAGTTTAAAGAGAGACAGAGATGGTAGTAGAGTTAGATCTGTAGGTAGAAGGTTCCAATGTTTGCCAACAGTGTTTGAGAAAATGCTATCACCTGACAAGTTATTAGACTTCGTAGTACAAACAAGTAATAAAAGATATCCACACCACCGGCAGAGACAATAATTCAAATGGCAGTTCACAATCTTCTTTAATCCAAATAGCGAGACAAATGTGCAAGAATTCAAAGACAAGCGCTTTCGCCCGGATCCTTCCAGGCTTATTCAAGTCAAAACCATGAAAAATCCTAAGCAAATGCTTAAATACAATTCTTAATTGGTCACATGTCAATCATTACATCCTGTTTGTTTAAAAATTTTTTATAAACATTAGTTGAGAAACGTTTAAAAAACATTGTAAACACGTGTTGTTGTTTGTGTTAAAAGTCATAAAAAAGTCATAAATAAGTTAAAATCAGAGAAAGGAGTCCACGCTAGAATATAGAGAACTGGTATGGCAGCTCAAACTTGACGCAGCCAAAATTCCAGGCCTTAATGGTACCTTGAGCATCGGTTCTGTCTTAAGACTCAGAAGGGCCAGACTCTAGTAGAACACATTATAGTTTGTACTACGCTCCCCTATTTTTCACTAGACTTCACTTATTAGGGGGGAGGCTTTTCTCTGATTTTAACTTATTTATGACTTTTTTATGACTTTTAACACAAAAAAATTTTTAGATTAATTTATTTTATTACACATGACCACACAAATATTATGAATTAAATTGGAAGCAACAGTACGCTTACAAACTAAATTACAAAACTATTTAAACTTGTCATTGTTGCCATTTACATTTTTAACTAATTATCATTATGTTTACAAATATTGATCTGCACGGATATTATGCACTTTGCACTTTACGATGTATCCAAAACTGTTGAGCAAATTACAAACCGTGCTAATGCACGGAGAATCACAAATTTATAATATTTTATACTAGTCCCAAATGCATGTTTTTTTCCAAACAACAACACGTGCTTACAATGTCTTTTAAACGTTTCTAAATTAATGTTTATAAAATTTTTAAACAAACAGGTTGTAATGATTGACATGTGACCAATTAAGAATTGTATTTAAGCATTTGCTTAGGATTTTTCATGGTTTTGACTTGAGAAAGCCTGGAAGGATCCGGGCGAAAGCGCTTGTCTTTGAATTCTTGCACACTTGTCTCGCTATTTGGATTAAAGAAGATTGTGAACTGCCATTTGAATTATTGTCTCTGCCGGTGGTGTGGATATCTTTTCTTCCTGGTTTTTGTTCTTTATATTGTGTGGTTTTGGCTGTACAAACAAGTAATCTACTTGAAGAGCGTAGTGAAGTTAGATTAGTATAAGGGGTGATAAGGTTAGCAAGAATAGGAGTATTTTTAGGTTGATAAAAGATTTTGTGAGCAATGATGAGTTGGGAAAATGTTAGCAAGCTAGGTAATTCAAGCCAGTTGAGCTGCTTAAGATTAAGACAATGGTGTGTCATGTATGGATTGCTGGTAGCAAACCTGGCAATATTGTTATATGCAACAGACCTAGTTGTACAAATTAAAATAAAAATCCTTTCCCTGCAAAACAAAAAACGTACAAACTTTGCTCTAGACTGTGTATATAAAACTAAGAAAAACAGGACAATGCAACCCTCTCTAACTATAGCAACTTAACACAATGTGGAGATATACATCAAAACCCAGGTCCCACCCCTTCCACTTATTATTCCTCTAACTCCTATAAATTCCTAAACTTCACAACCCTTAACCTTCAAAGTATAAAAAACAAAATCCCTCACCCACACTCATGAATAGTTCAAAACAAACCTGACTTTACTGCAGCTACAGAGACTTGGATTAAACCACATATCAAACATGTTGAATTCCTACCCCCTGATTATGCTTGCCTTAGATCTTACATATTACAGAAAAAAGGTGGTGGTATTGCCTTGATATACCCAAATAGCTTCACCATATTTCCTTACACGAACCCCATCACACAGTTCTCTACAGCAGAAACACTAGTAGCCTTCTAAATCTTAATAACAGTAAAAGCCTTTGCATTGTAGTACTATACATTCCCTCTGACAACAACATTCCCATTTTAGAATACATCATCACCTGGATATATAATAACATTAAAAGTGAAACAATCATCCTAGGAGATGTTAACATTAATTGGCTAGATATCTCCAAACAGCTTCTTCTTTCAATATTAACCTATATAACTACACCCAGCTAATTACCAAAATTATCAGACCCAGCAATAGCTACAACAAAGGCTCAGTCCTTGATAGGATCATGGTCTCTGAGCCCAGTAAAATCTCCACTTCAGGCACATTACCAAATAGTATTAGTGGCCATTTACCTCCTTTCATAATACACAAAACTACCTCATCGCAAAATAATCACCAGTATAAGCAAAATATAGACTTATCCCATTTCTGCCCAACCATCTTTAATGAAATCTTGCAAAGTATCCACTGGGAATTATTAAAATCTCTTCCCTTGTTGATGCTGTTGAATTTTTCAATTCAACATTCCTTAAGATCTTAAATAGCTTAGCCCCAGTTCATCAAAAGAGAGTAAAAATCAATCATGCCAGCTGGCTTACCAAGCCCCCAAAGCAAGAGATGATCACCAGGGATAGAGCATGAAAGGTATGGCAAAAAACTAGAAATCCTACTGACCTCGTTCAATATTAACAGTTACACAGCCAAGTAAAATGCCTAGTCACTAAGAATAATGAATAATACTACCTCACACTCCAAAACCCATTTAAACAAAATCCAAAGAAGGTTTGGAGTACAATTATTTTTTACTTTACCCTGGCTCCAAAAATAATCCTTGTCCAAACCTAGATAAAACACCCACTGAGATAGCCACTCTCTTCAACTCCTATTTTATCGAATCATACCTAATCTTACCACCACCTTTCCACAAGCTAACCTCAACCCAGCAAGCCCATCTTCACCTTCCTCCTTACCCAACATTTCACTCACAGCCATAACAACCGCCACAATAAAAAAAAACTCCTACTTAGACTCAAACCCTGCACTAACACACCTGACAACCTACTTCATCTTTCCTACAACTATCAGCAAACTTCTTAACAGTTCTATTCAGAAATTTCACATACCTCTTATCTGGAAAAAAGCATACATTCTACCCCTCATGAAGGTGGGAAAACTCTGACATTTCCAATTTCTGACCCATCGCCATTCTTTCTCGCATGTCTAAAATTTTGGAAAAATGTGTTCATATTCAGCTTCTTAAATATCTAGCTCAGAACCATATCCTTTTACCTACTCAGCATGGTTTCAGGCGAGGACACAGTACCACCACAGCTCTCATTTTCTTTATGGATACAGTAAAGAAGGCCCATGATGCAGGCAATATTGTCTCCTCACTCTTTCTTGAACTTTCTAAGGCCTTTTAAATGGTATCCCATCCCCTTCTTCTTAGCAAACTCTCCTGATTAGGCATTTCAACCCCAACTCTGAACTGGTTCTGAAACTCTCTTACTAATAGGCAACAATCTACCAAATGGCAACACTCATTCTCACCTTTTCTTAACACTACCGCAGGTGTTCCCCAAGGATTCATATTAGGACCCTTTCTATTTAGCATATTCATTAACAACTTTCACATCCTTATTCATGATGCCATCTAATATGCAGATGATTCTACAATCATCTGCACAGCCAAGTCCGTATCTGAACTTTAGCTACTTACCAAAAATCCCTTGACAACAACCGAAACCTGGATGTTCAACAAACCTCTCACTCTAAACCCCAATAAAACTAAACTCCTGATATTTACTCCCAAAAAACACCTCTCAACAAAAATGAATTCACTGTTCATTCTCAGAATGGCACTATTATTGAAGATGTTTCAAGAACTAAATTGCTAGGTGTCACTACAGATGAAAACCTAACATTTGACCTCCATATTCACAGCAACATCAAAAAAACACATCAGAAACTGGGCATCCTCTATAGACATAGCTACTTCTTTAACCACACTGCAAGTATGTAGCTTGCCTCATCCTTTCTACTACCATCTCTATTATATGGTGTCCCTATCTTTACCAACATCCAGTCATCCTTGAAATCCAAGCAGGACACATGCTATAATAAGATCGCTAAATTTGTAACAAATGCTAAATTCTCATCCCACAATTGTTTATCACTACATCAACTAAATTGGCTTGGACTCCCACATTACCTCATATATTTACAATTATCAACAGCACATAAATTTACATATAAACCATCAAACTGCCCTGCACTTTCTAATCTTCTTAGCACATACCACCCAAACAGATCTCTTAGATCTGAAAAGAAAACTGCTGCTCAAAGTAGGAAAAAAACAAATCTCTCCACTGGTCAAATGCTTTACTCTTTTACTGGCTCTAAACTATGGAATGCTCTCCTACCATCAATTAGAACCACCAGCAACCCATCTTTCTTCAAGAAGTCGCTTAGCCAACACCTGTCCTCTCTCTGACAGTGCACAAGTGCCAATACCGCACTCCCTAAAACCTAACTCTCTGCTCAACACCATCACAACTAATTTTATCTGTATTCTTACTCTTCACAACTTTCTGTCTCTCAGTTCCCACAAAACTGACATGTTTGCTCTACCCTATTAATTAATCAACTATTCATGCCGTCTAAGTGTCAGAAATCTTGAAACATATATATTCTACTCCATAAGATTTTTATTTCTGTACTACTGCAAAATGACTATAAATGCTCAACTGCAAGCATCTTATGTAGTGTATTGCTTACAATGATCTATGTGTACTATATAATGTCTTGTATTGTCCTCTGTAAATACTCCGTATGTATTGTCTCATTATTATTGCATAATGTTAACTTTATTGGGGAGGTTTCTTGCCAGGCCTCCACTGAAAATGAGCTCACCACAGCCCAGTAGACTTTCCTGGTAAACAAATGCAAATAAAATTAAATAAATCAATCAATATTAGAGAGAGAAAGTCCAGTGTATTTGTGATTACCTCACAAAATAGCAAAACTTTATTAATGGATTACTCAAAATCACTACTTCCTTCTATTTAGACTAGAAAAGAGGAATTATGTCACTCAGATCTCATACTGGTTTTCTAATTTCATGTCTGAAAAGACAAATTTGATTATATGGCACAGCAATTGTTCTGAACAATACTCACTGCCCACTTATTGCTTAACTATTTAATTTTGGAACTTTTACCTCAGAAGATAAGCCAAAAATAAAAGAATACTGTGGTACATATGTGATCTCCCATCACATCATTCAATATAAGCACCTGCCTGTATTTCTTGTAAATCACTAAAGCAGTCAAGTTTTTCCCTGATACGATAATGCCAACTAAAATTGCCACTCCTATTTTGCACTGCTTTCTAATCATTAACATTATAACAAAGATAAAAATGCCTTGCTCAAGATTCAGATGTTCCAAACTGGATATATATATATATATATATATATATATATATATATATATATATATATATATATATATATATATATATATATATATATATTTTTTTTTTTTTTCCCGAGACCGTATACTATGAAGAATATATTTAAATTGTAGAATAATCTGTAACTTTTACATAGGCAATTCATGTTTTAGTAAATAAGATTTAACAATAGTTATGACAAAGTTTAGAATAATATTATTTATTTGATTTCATTATTTGTTTGTTAACTAGAGTAAGACACCGAATCTAAAAGACTAACTTTAGGATCAGCCCAAGAGAGCACAATAGCAATATTGTCTCACAGCAAGAGGTTCTCCGGTTCGATTCTCAGATGGAGTGCCTTCTGTGTGGAGTCTGCATGTCCTCCCTGTGTTTGTGGGGGTTTTCTCCAAGTTCTCTGGTTTCCTCCCACATAACAAAGACATGCGTCTGGAGTGTTTCTTCCCAGGCCTCCACTGAAAATTAGTTTTGTTCAAAGTCAGACTTTCCCAGTAAACAAATATTAAATAAAATAAAATAAAAATACACATGAACCGAGCTGAACTGAGGTGGGCTACCAGCCATAACTCTGAGCTGAGATTCCAGATGACTAGATGCTTCTGAACTTCCCAAAAGCCATAAGTTGCCTGTTTTTTTTTTCTTTTTGTGCTTGATTTTACTATTTAATGCACTTTTATTGTGTTCTGTTTATTTAATACTATATTTTAATACTGCAAACTAAACTGCACTGTTTGTACTTCATTTGCCTGCCTTACTGTGCCTGTTAAAACATATTTTGTTGCTGTTTTCACTGTTTGCAAAGCTTTTATTTAGCTATTTTCACTGATTGCAAAGTAATTGTTGCTACTTTTCACTGTTTGCTAAGCATATGTTCTGTTTGTTCTGTTTTCATGCAAAGTAGTGTTTTAAATAACTGATTTGTTTGCCGTTTAAAACATTTTTTAGTGTCTCACTGCTGTTTAAACCATTTTTGGTATCCCCTGTCTAAATTAGGGTAGCTAGCAGCTGTTGCATAGTACGGATGCAGTTTTGCTGCATCTGGGTCTGTTTGTAGTGGCTATTGTATTCTGAACATATTTTCCAAGCCATCTTTGATTAGAAGCAGCCCTTCTGAAAGAAGTGTGCTGATTGGTACCTGTCTAGTGCAGGGTGACTGGCCTACGGCTTGGAGTAAGCATCCTCACTGGTTCTCGTGAACTTAGCAATTGCGTGCCATAGTCAGACATATAATTTTAACAATTTTTTCCTTACATACAGCTGTAATACATTAGTGTAGTCCTCATCTTTAGTACATTTCTGGTCTAAGAAGCATTGCTATTGAGCTGTGACCTATTAAACCACCAGCCAAGAACCCCATCAGAATCACCCGTCTATAGAGTATCCCCTGGATCAGTCCTGAAATCACGTCATTTGTGATAGCAGTTCATCAAGCCTAGCATTGTGGACAGTTTGACTACCCTTGTTTCTTCTGCCAGCCTTGTTGACTTGGGTATCCTGATGCACAGTAGCAACTGCCTCATGTACACTGACAACCCTCTACTAATAACTCACTCTAGTAGAGAGTGGGAGAGATGTATTTACACCAAGAATCTTGAATCCCTGCTCTCTAGCACTCAAAACAGTAACACTGCACTCACCACTACTCATGCACATAGTATGCATTCAACGCATAAATCAGCATACATAGAGGTTCTTTCGAAAAAAATACCAAAACACCACTGACCTCCAAAACACAAGACTGCTAGAACTAACACAGTTCCCACGGCAACCAAGACTCACCTACTACCAAGACCTTAATGTATTACACTCATAACCCAGATTTTATTGTCATTTGAGGCTCCATATTGAGACACATAGATGTACAACTCACCAGGTTAGATGAGGAGAAAGTCACAGTCATCTGCTTGATCGAATCCAGGATTTGTCATATCATGCATGCACTCAGGTCTCTCGGCAGCAACTATCATTATGACTCTGTCATAGCTTATGTTGGTGTGAACAAAGTGAGGCCTTCTTCACTGGATTATATGAAGAAAGACATGACTGAGCTCTCCGAGTATGTTTCCTAGGCAGATGTGTTCCTAGCCTTGAGCAATGCATTACCCTCACCTAGAATGATGTCACAGTATAAACAAAAAGGATTGTTTTCAATAATCGGCTTAGTTTTTGGTGTTATTCCAAGGGGGATCCAGTTTCTATCAGCATTTGATGACATGATTGACAAACCTCATTACTTTGCCAGAAACAGTTTGCACCTGGCACCACTAGGGTTTTGGCTGCTGGCAAAGGCTTTTTGCCTCCCCATAGTGCCTTTTTAAGCAAGGTCTCAAAAACAAAATTGCCCACATGAAAATTGCCAATCAGTAACAGAAACCTGGTTCAAAGTCTCATAGTACCCCAGCGTTGCAAAGCTACAATGTCTTCCACACCTTCAGACTGCAAAAATAAATGTGTGAGAACCAAAGGAGGTGGTGTTTCTATTTATATTAGAGATAAATTAACTTCCAAACTAGTTAGACAGGACAACTTCATGGAGTTACTCCAAGTTCAGATTATTGTGGGTAAGACCCCTATTCAAGTCATAGCTAGTTACAGATTCCCCTCCATTTATCATGATGTGCATGAGGCCTACTTGATGAAACTGGAGTCAATCCAAATATTGCCAAACACTCTGGTCATAGGAAATTTCAATTATCCCACCATCATCTGGGGAAACTACTCTAGCCCTAACTCACTAGTGCAAAGATTCCTTGACTTTTTTAACTCAAATGCCCTGGAACAAATGTTTCAATCCCCAACAAGAGGAACAAACATACTATATCTGGTCCTCACTAGCATGACAAACAGATGTACCACTGTAACTGTCAGACCCACATTAGCTAAATCAGACCACAGATCAGTTGCCTTTGAACTGGAGCTAACACCAGAACACACAAAGGGTGAAGTCAGACTAAAAAATTTCACCAAGGAAAACTATACCCTCTTAGTGGAAAATATAAATGCATTCCAGGCCCCACCCTCAGCAGGAAGTGGTAACTATACCAAAGTTTACACTAAAGTCTTGTACAATGACTTGTATAAGCATATAGACTTGGCTGTTCCAAATAGGATCAAAGCCAGAGCCCCAAGTAAAAACAAGCTGCCCTGGTGGACATCAAGCATCAACAAACTTTACAACAAATGCAAAAAAGTTGCTGTCTAGGAAAACTAAAGTGAGGTCTCAACAGGCAAATAAGACAAAATGTCAAATTCCCTAAGGGTAGCTTTGAGAAAACTTAGCAATCACAGGCAATGATAACCACAAGGCCTTTTACAACTACGTATGCAGCCTAAAAGGTAGGGCCCAAGCATGTGCTGAAGTAGTGATTAACAGTATCACACACACTGATCCTGCAGAGATGGCAAACCTGCTGGCAGACAGATTTTATGAAAATTTCAGTCCCTTATCCCCTCCAAAATTATCTCAAACCTTATCCCCAAATTTCCCCCACCCTATATATCCAAAAAGCAGGTCATTAAACCTTGTCTAAGGCAAAATAACACAGCCTCTATGGGACCAGACGACATCCCAGGCTGTCTTTTAAACAAACTAAAACATGAACTAGCATCACCATTAAGTACCATATTCAATCATAGTCCAACCACAGGCTATGTTCCTGTGGAATGGAGAACAGCAACACTTATTCCCCTTCACAAAGGTGGCTTAGCAATAGATGTGTGGATTTGTAGACCTGAAATTCTGACCAGCCTCATCTGTAGGCCATGGAATATATCATGAATGTCATAAATAAAGATTTAGGTGACCTCCAAACCTGGGCTCTAACCCAATTCGGCTTCATCGAGGGCAGATCCTGTCTGTTATGCCTGGTGGATTTCTTTGAAAATGTGACCAGGGCCATTGAATAGGGAAAATATGTGCACACAGCATGCCTTGACTTGGCCAAGGCCTTTGATATAATCCCGCACTCAGGCATTACCAATAAATTTAGCAAACTGAATGTAAACCCCCTTGTTGTAAGATGGGTGGCCATCTGGTTCACAAACCGGTCACACAATATCAAAATGGGAGGCAGGACATCAACCAGCAGACCTGTCACCACAGGGTGCCACAAGGGACAGTGCTGGGCCCCCTAAAGTTTGGTGTATATACTTCTCATAAGTTCAGGCCAAAACAAAGGGGCTGTGGCTGACCAAGTTTGAGAAAGACTGCAAACTGCGTGCAATTATCGAATCCCCAAGTGATTTCAGTATACTTCAGGATGGTCTTGCACAGACCAACGACTGGTATCTTAGTCATGGTCTCAAACTAAATGCAAAGAAATGCATCATTATTCCCTTCAGTAAAAACAATGTCCCTTCACACTGTCAAATTAACAACAATACCCCCATGTACCTACGAAGTGGTAAGGGATCTGGGATCACTGCAACCTTAACTTTGACCACCATGTGTCTACTGTACTAAGGAAGGCATTCTGTGTAGCATACTTTATTATCAAAGTCATCGCCTCTAGAAAGGAGGTTATAAACTCTCTATACTCATCACTAATCAAGTCTATAATTGAGTATGATGCTCATTTTGGCATGTACCACACAAAGCACCTGCAGTGGAGAGATCTCAGAGGTTTCTAACAAAGAAGATCAAGGGACTTCAGCACGTGTCTTCCACAGACTGACTAAAGTCCCTGTCACTATACTCAGGATCAAACAGACTACTTAGGGGAGACTTATGCCTGGCTTACAGAGCAGTCTCCAACCCAAACGTAATGAATTTGCTGCACACAGTATGTCTAAAACTGAGCAGCATAAACAAATAGTAAAGCATGTGTCAGATTCTGGTAACAAAGATTACCATCTTTAGTGTCACTCTCTCCTTACTCTGGTCAAAGGTATCACATGGCTAAATTATGTGCCAATATGGTTCTGGTATTATAGCAGTGAAAACTGAAATCAAAGAAAATACGCTGGTAATAATATTGAACCAGTACAATGTAATAAATTATCAACAGGAATAGTTAAGTCATCCTATTGCTATTCTGCTACCGCAAAGTTTATTAAGTACAATGTTACTTGATGACAGGGAGCCACAGGGCCTACTGCATTCAGGTAGGATGGTAAAAGCATGTACATGTGTAAAAAAGACCATTAATAGGAAAAAAAGCTGCATTCATGGAAATTCAAAACACGGGTGACTCATCAGTAATTACTTTGTCTGTGAGCATGAGTCAAGGGGGTGGACCTATAGCTCGTATTTAAGTAAGCAGTGCAGCCCTGCTCAGCAGATTCATCAGTGGCTCTGTGGCCCTCCTGTCTTGGCCTTATGGCAAAGGTTTTAGTCGGTGGCCTTACGGCTTCATTTCCCCCCCTCGTTTCCCCCCTTTGTTTCTCAGCAGTCTTGTGTCCCCTTCAGTTGGCCTCAATTTGACCATTGGCCCTATCAAAGGGTATTTGGGTTGGAAAGTAAGAATTAAAAGTGTTTTCCACCAGGTCCGAGATAGCTTGCGTCACACACCCAGGCCTATATAGGTGACCCAGAAAAGGCTTGTTCGCACCAACCAGCTTAAGAGTTAAGTGTCAATGTTGATGTTTGATATGTTACATGTGAGTTTACTGTGGCATCTTTAATGGTTGTCAGATTGTTAATAAATGGTTGCAAAGGCAATACTGTTTGGTTATTGACTCATCTCAGAGGGTAGTATCCTCTAACTCTAGTACAAATGTAAAGCTCTGTTTGGAAATGTAGTTTGATGTGTTGCTGCACTGCCCACATTAATGCATAACATGATAATAGGTAAAGACTTTCTCTATTTTATAGATTTTGGGAGACAGTGGCAATAGGAAGAAGGCAATCCATTTGACAGGCCACATTATCAGTGTGTGTGTGTGTGTGTGTGTGTGTGTGTGTGTGTGTGTGTGTGTGTGTGTGTGTGTGTGTGTGTGTGTGTGTGTGTGGTGGGGGGGTCATAAGTTAATAATTCCACAGATATACTTTTGCTAAAAGAAAAAAGGGATGAAATCAACCACAAGACCCCCTATTAAGAGTATATAAATTCAACAAAGATCTAAGACTAGTGGTAAAACAGCCTGCAGTTACAAAAATGTGGATAAGAGCACAGAGAAAAGGACACAGGCCATTTAAGCAGATATTTCAGTATACCTTATAAGCAGAGCAGTCAGAATGAACAGAATCAGTAGAAGGAAGGGAGTTATGTAACAAATTATTCCAGCGTACCACTGTTGCAAAGTCGAGAGCAGAAATGAAAGCCTTTGGATTTCACATTATATTTTGTCCAGCTGAGAGCTGTGTGGTCTCTGAAATTTAATGTATGTGAATAAAATTGTAGGTATAAGTACATGATGAGGTTATTTGGAAAATAAACTATCAGGACTTCAAGACTTCTTCATAAATTTTCATAAGCTTCCCTTCTGAAATTTTTTGAGTTTTAAAGATGTTCTTCATACCACATTGCTGCAGTCCTAACACTTGGGTAGTCCACTGTCCCAGTCGGCCCGAATACCAAAGTATATGGCTGACGTCGGTCAAGGCGCATTAGTCTGACGTCAGGACGTCAGGGTACAAATGCGCATGACCGACGTCATATCCTCAGTCTTTTTTGCCGCATGGTCCGATGCAGAAGCAGTTTTGCAAGTGCAGGTTGGCGTTCTGAGATTTTCCGAAGTCGGAGTTTCAGACCGAATCCAAGTTGGCTAAGTACCCCGTTGGGGATTATTTTGGTTTTTTCTTGCCTCAGTATTTTACCGGATGTCAGAAAAAGTGAATAACTGTATTTCTTGTGGGAAACAGATACCTCATAGGGATTACCATACCTTGTGTATACCTTGCTTAGGGCCTGAGCACGACGTGGTTGGTTGTCGCTCTTGTGCTAGATTTAACAAACGCACTATAAAGAGAAGATTGGATTGTGCCAGGTTAGTTTTTGGGAAGCGGTGTAATTATAAAATGCCGTCGGATGCTCCGACACCGGCCTCGGGAAAAAAGCGCAAGGACAAAACAGCAAAGCCTAGGCTGGAAGAACCGTCCGTCCCGGATGTCGTTCTTTAGAGGGCTCGGTGGAGCCAGGGGTTCAGCCAGAAATTTCTTTGGAATCCCAGGGAGAGACTTTATTACTGCAAGATGTGACCTCTCAGGAGGTAGGCCAGGCGGAAGGGGCTTCTCAGGTAGCTGTTCTTCCTTCCCTTCCTAAGGTGGTTAGGCCCTCCCTGCTGTTTCCAAGGCTTCTCCCAGGGGCAGGCCAGGTTTTGTTTCAGGAGTTACCCCTAGTTCTTCAGGGTCTGTACCTAAGAAGCATATGCTCAAGATGGCAGAAGATTTGATTACAATGATTAGAGGTTCTATGCCCCCTCCTGATAAGAGGCCTAGGGTGGAACCTGAGCTTGGGAGTTTTGAGCAGTGTTCAGATGCTTCTGAGTCTTCGGCTGAAGACTTGCAGGAGTATTCCCCTTACTCTGATTCTGATGTAGATGATTCTACTCCTTCTGCTTCTCCTCCTGAGGATTTTTCATTTTCAGAGACTCTTCATTCCATGAGGGAGCATTTTAAATGGGAAGGTCAGGATTTCTCTGATTCCAGGAAAAGGCTTAGGGAATTTTTGTTTCTACCCCAGCATAGGCCTTTAGCTATACCTCCTGTTCTAGATGTGGTAGAGGATGTTTTGCAGAGGCTTCTCTGAACCCTGACTCTTTGCCTCCTGCTCCAGTTAAACCGGATAGATATTATAGGGTGCCTGAAGCTCATAAGTATCTTTTAAGAGTCCTAGGGCAGACCCAGAAACTGTTTCACAGGGGCCTAAAGGTGTTAAGGCTTCTGTTGTTAAAAATCCTGTTCCTCCAGATAAAGAGGCTAGGGCTTTGGATAGATGGGGAAAGAAAGTGTATACTTCTTCCACTTTGGCCATGAGAGCTTTGAATTGCCAGTTTCACATGTTGAAATACCAAAATTATCTCCTTTCACAATTAAAGTCTAAGGTAGATGCTTTGGCGGAAGGTATTGAGTGTAAAGAGTTGCAGGATTTAGTTCATGTTTCTGAACAGGTGGGCAAGCATTCTTTGCAATGTGGTTTTGATGCTGTGCAGGCCTCTGAGGGTGGCTGCCACTGGTTCGGTTCTTCGCAGGCACGCCTGGTTGAGGGATCAGAATTTAGCTGAGCATGTGAAAACAAGGATTTTAGATGCTCCTTTACAATCTGATGTGTTGTTTGGTTCGCCTGTGGAAGCAGTTCTAAAGAAAATGGAAGACAAGGCTAAGTCTATGCAGACTGTTAAAGATTTTTTGCAGGTTCAGCCTCCAAAGTTTAGTAGAAATTGGCCTACCAAGGGGTGGACATATCCTGCTTATGATTCCCAGTCTAGGGGTAGGTCTAGACGTGGTAGAGGCAGAGCTCAAGGTTCTTTTAGGCCTAGAACAGGGAGTTCACCTGCTCAGTCTTCTGGTGAGGGCAGGGGTCAGTCCTTTCGTAAACAGACACAATGACCTGCCTTTTCAGCTGCCAGAATCTTCTCGTCTGGCAGCACCTTTGGGAGGAAGGTTGGCACTTTTCAAAGAAAACTGGAGTTTAATTACCCAAGACAGATGGGTATTGGATATCATTCACCACGGTTACAGGTTTTATTTCCATACCTTGCCTCCTTTCAAAGGCATGCCAGACATTCCTCCTCAACAAAGGAAAGAGGCTCACAAGCAAATTTCTCTGTTGCTCCAAATAGGGGCCATTCAGCGGTTCCTGTGCCAGAAAGGGGCCTAGGATTTTATTCTCGCCTGTTCCTAGTACCAAAAAGGGGGACACGTGGAGACCAATTTTGGATCTGTCTATCCTCAACACTTATCTGGACATTCCCAAGTTCAAAATGTTGGCGTTACAACAGCTTTTACCTCTGCTGGGCAAAGATCACTGGATGGTAACTTTGGATCTCAAGGAAGCTTACCTTCATGTTCCTATCAGACTAATTTGCAGGAAGTATCTGCGTTTTCGAGCTGGGAATTCTCATTATCAGTTCTCTGCATTGCCCTTTGGCTTATCTACTGCCAGAGTATTCACAAAGGTTCTGGCTCCAGTGATAGCTTTCTTCAGGCTAAAAGGAATACAAATCTATCCTTATTTGGACGATTGCCTGATTCTGGCTCAAGGAAGGGACGTGCTTCTTCAGCATTTGGAATATGTGATAGCAGTGCTAAGATGCCTAGGGTATTCTGTGAACGAAATAAAGTCCAGTCTAGTACCCTCTCAAGACATGTGCTTTCTGGGTGTGAGACTGAATACAGCAACCCAGATGGCCTTTTAACCCCGGACAAACAAAAGAATCTTTCTCTTTACTTCCATCAACTATCTCATCAGTCCGGGCTGACTGCAAGGACAGTCCTTCAAGCCTTAGGGTTCATGGCATCTTGTATTCTGGTACTTCCCAATGCCAAACTGCATATGAGGAAGCTACAATGGTATCTCAAAATGTATGGACACAGCACTGCCAGGATTTGGACACTGTCATTCAAATAATACCTTGCATTCAAAAGGAATTTTTGTAGTGGGCTCAGGAATGTCACCTAAACAAGGGACTCTCTGTGACCCGGCCAGAGGCGAGTCAGATTCTAACGACAGATGCCTCAGACACAGCTTGGGAGCTCATCTGAATGGAAAGTGGATACAAGACAAGTGGCCTGCCAGACTGCAGCATCTACATATCAACATGAAGGAGATGTTAGCAGTCCAGTTTGCATTACTGGCTTTCAAGGATTTACTTCTTCCAGGGCAGGTGTTGATTCTAACAGACAACACAACTGTCATGTGGTACATCAACAAACAAGGGGGAAAACATTCTTATCCTCTATGCAGGCAAGCAATGATTTTGTGGGAGACTGCGTTAAGCTTGCAGCTGAATCTTCAAGCGAGGTTTCTGCCAGGAGCACAGAACTCCTTAGCAGATGTGTTAAGCAGGCAAATCATGGATCCCCACAAGTGGAAACTGGATCTTCATGTATTTCAGACATTGACAGTGTCATGGGGAACTCCAGACATAGATCTGTTCGCTTCTCCACTAAACCACCAGCTGCCAACGTTTTGCAAGAAAAGGTTTCATCACACAGCCTGGAAAGTGGATGCTCTTTCTTTCAGTTGGAAAAATCTTCATGTGTATGCCTTTCCACCTCTGCCTCTCCTCCCAAAGGTACTTCTAAAGGTCAGACAAGACAAGCCAAGGATGATTTTAATAGCTCCAGATTGGCCTCGGCAGCACTGGTACCCATTGCTGAGGAGTCTGGTAAAGAAGCCTCCATGGCCCTTACCTTTGATTCCACACCTATTGTCTCAGAAGGACGGGCATCTGCTCAATGTCAAGCTTCACTCTCTTCATCTAACAGCTTGGCATATTCTGTTTTGAACCATAGCAGGTCTCAGCTTCCTCAACAAGTTTTGAATGTGATTATGGAAGCCAGAAGACCTAGTACAAGGAAAGTGTGCGAGGAAAATGGAAGAGATTTTTATTTTGGTGTGCAGCAAAGGATTTGGATGTTTCTGAGCCAAATTTGAGTGTGGCTCTTCAATATCTTACTGAGTTATTGGACAAAGGTTTGTCTTTCTCTTCCATTAAGATTCATGCTGCAGCAATTTCAGCTCACTATGATTGTGACCCACCATTGTTTTCTCATCCTTTGTTCAAGCAATTTCTTAGAGGGGCAAAGAATATAAGACCCCCACGTAGAGCTCCTACTCCTGCTTGGGACCTCAATTTTGTGTTGGAGAAACTCACTCTACAACCTTTTGAGCCTGCAGCTACTGCTGAATTGAAATATTTGTCATGGAAGACTGCTTTTTGTTAGCCATTACATCTGCAAGAAGGGTGTCTGAATTGCAGGCCCTTATGGCGGTTGAGCCTTTCCTGATTTTTCATAAGGATAGGGTATCTTTACGTACTAATCCTTCCTTTATGCCTAAAGTGGTTTCTGGTGTGGCTTTAAACCAAACTATTCATTTGCCTACCTTTTATGCAGATCCCCAAAATAACGGGGAAAAGATTTTGCACACTTTAGATGTACACAGGCAGTTGCGTTATTATTTAAGCAGGACTAAGGATTTTAGGCAGTCTCAGCAGTTGTTTGTTTCTTTTGCTTTGAGTTCTCAGGGCAAGCCTGTGTCAAAACAAACTATTTCTAAGTGGATTGGGTTTTGCATTGCATTTTGTTATTCCCATCATGGCAAGGAGATTCCAGCTGGGATTAGGCCTCATTCCACTAGGGCTACTGCCACTTCAACAGCATTTCTAAGGGGGGTGGCAACTAAGGATATTTTGGAGGCAGCTACTTGGAGTTCAGTGCATACTTTCTCTAAGCATTACCACCTTCCTCTCTACTCTAAATCTAGGGCTGGTTTTGCCACGGCTATTTTGCAGGGCATGTTGTCAGCTCCTGCTTCCTTATGATTTGCCAGCCTCCTTACCTCTGCTTTGGGATTCTACCCAAGTGTTAGGACTGCAGCAATGTGGTATGAAGAACATAGTACAGTTTTGTACCTACCATAAATGTAGATGTTCGAAGATCCACATTGCTGCAGTCCAATTTACCTCCCTCCTTCCCCTCTGTGTTTAGGGGTGGTTATGTGGGTGAGGTTATACTCTTGTAAATTTGTATATATTGTATATATATTTGGTGCAGGAGTGTGTGGTGTTTTTTGGTTTTAGCCTTATCTTTTTAGGGTCTTCTGACATCTGGGGCAAGAAAAGACTGAGGATATGACGTCGGTCATGCGCATTTGTACCCTGACGTCCTGACGTCAGACTAATGCGCCTTGACCGACGTCAGCCATATACTTTGGTATTCGGGCCGACTGGGACAGCGGACTACCCAAGTGTTAGGACTGCAGCAATGTGGATCTTCGAATATCTACATTTATGGTAGGTACAAAACTGTACTTTTCCTTGCTTTCCTCATTTTATTTGAAGTCTTAACAGCCAAGATCATTGAATTATTATCAGATTTGATCAGGGGTGAAGATATGGTAGTCATGGTGCAGGAGGTGGTGATGTTAGTTAGGACAACTTTTCAACTATTTTCAAATATTAGGACCCCTAGTGGCTAGGCTGACTATTTGTTCCAAAGGCTCACCTTTATTAGGACAATCATTTGGCATATTCAGTGTTAGTAGCATGGTTATTCCTGTTAATAGCTGAAAAATTGAAATCACTCATTATAAAGGTGTTTTGGTTTATGCAGTAAAAAAATGAAATTGATACATAGGTTGCTATAAAGTAGCTAGTTATTTTATTTTTTATGATCTGGACTCTATTTTCATTTTTTTCGTTAAAGGGAACCTTGAAGAGCAAAGCATTTCTGACAAATGATGACCACTCAACACACAAATTTTCATTGAACTGAAAGCATAATTTATGCTGAACACCGTACAGAGGACTGGTAACTTTATTGATACCAGATCTCCATTTCCAGAAAAATATGGATGTATTTAAGTTGCAACAGTGCCACAAGATCCTGTAACGTGGTATTGGATAGAGGAACCTTAGTATGGAAGGAACTGGAATGTCGGTGGCCTTTTTAACTATAATTGGCTGAAGAGTAGACAGACTCTGCTTCAAAAAGGAACTATGGGGCAGCTAAGGCTTTGGCCAGAATGGAGAAGCCATGGCATTATACGTACATTAAGGTAAGTCCATCACTCCTTCTCACCAAAGATTATAAATACTGACAATTCTTCAAATTATGCCAGTAACTTAAGCAAATGTCAAATCCAATTATCTTCTCCTTGAGTCTAGCAATCACTCGGAGTGAAGGTAACATCCAGTCAGGGACATTGTCTCACTTGCATGAGACACACATTGTGAGATTCAACATATCTCTCTACATGACCCTCTTTGTTGAGCAACTCCTTGTCATTCACAGCTATAGTGGGTTTGGGTCTATATTAGTTCGCTGACAGTTTTTTTTCAGCAAACACCATTCAGTAACCGATGTGCTAGGATGAATTCATCCCCCAAGGTTCTATTTAGATGCTCTAGTAATATCCAACATTATTGTAATATTGTAAGAAAAAATTGCCCCATTCTTCTAGCAGATGATAAGATGAGACTAGTAGAAGGTGAATGTCCTTCTTTTATCTGTAGAAATAACATGTCAATGAAAAGACTTTTGTGCTATGGGTGGAGATCATTGATATCTGTGCCACCAGAGAAGAATGGTACTCTCCCCTGTTATAACTGTAAGGCTTGCTTTTGTATTTCCAGTGATCCCTGTTTCATACATCCAGTCACAGGGCGTGTTTTCTCCCCTAGGTTTGTGGCCACATGCAGAAGCAGCAATTTGGTGTATCTTGCTACGTGCTCCTCTTGCAATGGCTTCTATGTGGGTAAGACTACACGCCAACACAGAGAAAGAATACTTGAGCACTT
Source organism: Protopterus annectens (assembly GCF_019279795.1). Lineage (NCBI taxonomy): Eukaryota > Metazoa > Chordata > Ceratodontiformes > Protopteridae > Protopterus > Protopterus annectens. Next base: position 466,590,415 of record NC_056743.1, on the reverse strand, counting down.
AGAAAATATACGCAACCAAGTGATATTGAATGCCCTAGCCACCCATGCATCTCTGTTTCCTGGATATAGCTCTTTTAAATTTAGGGTTTTACAACTATTGCACTCTAATATTAGAGGGGGTGACCTCAATAATGATGTTGAAATGTGTAAATTAAGATAGATTATTTCCTTGCAAGCTTATAAATAACCTGGGCTTAATAATGGTGTCTCCCTTAAGCCAGGCTTATTGAGGAGGCAGTGACTGGAAATAGGTTATTTGGATTGATTGGTCTGTTCTTTGATGCTCTGTTTAATTGGCTATGTTGTATTTTAAATATATGTGTGTCCTAATGAATTTTATATTTGGTCTGATGAAGCAGTAACCCTGCAAAAGTGCTAACCTCTTAATAATAAAATTCACTGTTTTTTATCTTTTTGTGGTTTTATATATCTGGACCGTGGTGGTTGACTCACATATATTTTTTGTTGAAAGTAAGATCCAGTCAGGGACATTGTCTCACCTGCATATGACACACATTGTGAGATTCAACATATCTCTCTACATGACCATCTTTGTTGAGCAACTCCTCGTTATTCACAACTATAGCAGGTCGGGGTCTATATTAATTCCCAGAAAGTTTTTTTCGTCTAACACCATTCCGTCAACCACTATTCAGTGAAATTCACTTCCGCAATTCACAGAATTTACTAAGGGCAAGGAAACAATTGGCCCACACCACAATGGAACCCACAACTAACAAAATCAAACCCACTTTGTCCCTCACAACCTTCATGTGGGGTCTAACACTCCCCATAACTATGTATACCAACACCAAGATCACACTACAGTGGGGAAAAGAGAAATGTTGTGTAGTTGGCCAACTACTTCCTTGCTCTTAGTAAATTCAGCAAATTGCAGAAGTGAATTTTGCTGAATAGGGGTTGATGGAAAGGTGTTCACTGAAAAAAAACTTTCGGCGAACTAATGTAGACCCATTGGATTGAGATCAGATAGTACTTGTATTTGATATGGAAGACTCAATAGCCCTCTTAACATGGCAGATTTTGGACATCAAACAACAGCCCCCACCCTGTTATTATCAGGTGTGGAGAGTGCAGAGTATATATTTGCCTAATGTGGGAGTCATTAGTTACTAGAACATTTTCATTTGTGGGGCATTTTTAGTATGTTATCCTGCGACTCCCAGGAATATAAGATTATGTTATGACTGCACTATATGGTAGTCAAGGATGGTGTGTTACTTATTCATAGTTGATGCTTTCTTGCTTTGATACTAGAATGCTTGTGCCTGATTTATTGACAGTCCCAGTATATATAGGTTTGATGTGTTTGTACAGAGATTTGGATTAAGAAATGTGAAGTCAACAGCCTAATTTGTCAAGACGTTGGCTTACAGGTAATGAAAACATATATACCTCTCACGGGCTATATCAAGTTGATGCAGCAGTAGCCAGTTGTCAGTGTCTATGCATACGGCAGTTTCTATACCATATAACAAGACTACATTTTGCAGGAGTGGCAACACAGGGTATAGAAACAAATTGAACATCTATCTATACTGGCCAGAAAAGCTGATTGCTCAAACTACCAGCAGTTTGCAAATGATGAGATATATTATATGTACAATCTAGCTGAAAATTCTGATTAAGTATGCAGATAGCATAACAATTATAAGTATGCAGTAGGATCCCTACCAAGTGATAAGAAAAATGGAAATGACAGATAAGATGAGCAAATACAGCAGTAATATGCTATGAGAACATTTCACACCATATTGTAGACAGTTTCACTCCTCAATAAAATAAGAGCGCAGTGCACACAGAATCATGTTAGTGAGGTATCAGACATAGATGCCTCAGACTATTTATTTATTTATTTTATTTATTACAGTTTGATGACTGGAATAGTGCATTGGGCCTGGATGAGCCCGTTTTCAGTAAAGGCCCGGGGAGAAAAGCTCCACACTAATGAAATATTGGGTACCATGTCAATATAAATGTCAAGGCATTTATGAAATGACCTGATAACAAATAGCTATTATAAACAGTGGCAGAGATGCATAATGCTCCATGACTACAACAACAACAATGATCTATTATAAACAACAACAACAAACAAAGACAGAAAACAATCCAGTGTGACAATAACGAACTACAGTACCCATTCTGGCAGTTAGTGCAGAGGGCTAAAGCCATGAGGTATAGATCCTATGGTACAAGGTTTGATTCCCTCATATGCCCCGTATATGACTTGTGGGTTGTTGAACAAAATCAGCTACAGAGTCTATATTGTATTTTCATCTCCCAGCCACATGGTTATACTTATCAAGGGTATCAGAACTTGTCAGAGATTTGGGATGCATGGTTATGCTTAAAAAGACCCTTCTGGTCTTTAGCCTAGTAAACACCCATGAACCTGTGAATCTACACTAATAAATAATGGTACCACGTTTGCCAATTGTACCTTTTGCAATAATGCAAATATTTAATGGGACCAAAATAAGTCTAAAAAACATCACCTAATAGATCAGGAAAAATTATAACAATTTAAAAACTCTACTTATGACTATGCATGGGGATCTGTAGGCTATACTGCACACATCTCCTTCGGACAAGTAGTGTCAAATTAGATAGAAGCAAGTCAAATCTGACTAGCAATATCATTTGTGCCATTAAAAATGATGAAAATAAGTTTCAGTGGTAAGTGATATTTCACTTCTCCAGAATGATGCATGCCCATGGAGTTCAAAGAGCTGACTGGACAGCCTTCTTCCTGCACAGAGGGTGCATGGGGGTTCATTTCTGAAAGTGCTTTTAATCCCTTTTTATTTGTACAAATAGCATTGACTGAAATATCAATCAAATCAGTGAATAGTCATGATTCCAGCTGGGGCTAGTAGAAGATCAATCAGGTAAAAGCAAGTGAACTCTGTTTAGCACGTATAGCAGCTATGTAAGCTCAGTGCAGTGAAGATAAATAGCTGACTGTATTTGATTGTCGCATAATTACAAAGTCCTTCTGCAATGTATACTTTCCATTATAGTATCACAATCATGTCATTTTTCTACCCCTTGCCATCTCTGGAACCACACTAAGTACTATAAATGTTCACTCTTTTTTATACATTGAGGAGCTTATGTTGTTTACAACTTCTGAGATGAAAAATCTTCATTTTCAGCTATAATAATGAACACATAAAGGTATTTGCCATAAAGCTGGTAGATTCCTGTACCTTTTTACAAAAAGCTTCCTTACTCAGTGCAGTGCATTGTTAATGTTTATGTACTTTGCAGTTGTTTTCATTAATCTGTTTCTTAGTTCTTAAAGATAAATTCACTTAAGTAATATTGTAAAGGTGCTATGTGTTTGTAAATACCTCAGGGTCTACTGTACAATGCCAGTTATTGTTATATTTTTTAATTTCCTAATTAATACTGGCTGCAATTTTTGTCTCAGGACCTGAGTCTGTGGAGACTAAGGTTTAGACATAGTACAAAAGAGGCATTTTCTTATTGTATATTTTCTTATCGTGTATAATCAGTTTTCAAAATTAACTTCAACATAACTCCATAAATGACACTAGATTTAATACTGAATGGTTTCTAAGGAAAGTGAATAAAGCTAAGTCGTCAAAATTTGATGAATTTTTAATCAACTCCTTTTACATGACATCAGTGTTAATGTAAAAGTGAAATCAATGATTTGTATATTGAATACGTTCTCAGGCGTATATGTTTTATTTATTTTAGAGCATAATATGTAATACTTGTTTCATAACTCTTATAGTTCAGCCAGAGAACAGCTTTACAGCTGTAGATGGAGGGAAACGCCTTTGCCTTTCTTTTGGTCTAGAAAGTGTAGACAAGTGAGCTAATAATTTAATTTCTCTGCCGTTACCAGTGGGGATTAAATGCTCTGGCTTTTATCCCAGGAAGCTGCAACATATGTCAGTACATAGTTATTAATCATATTGTTTCAATTATAATGTTAAACTTCTTTTAAAAAATGCTGGCTTATTGTTGCTATATTTTTTTCCTCAGCCTTGGTCCTGAGTTTTACAGGAGTTGCTACTAGTTCTGAAACTTTCAGAGGACACTGCTGTTAATATTTAAAAACAAATTATATACATGAGAGACAGTTCACATTATATATGAATTCCCATATTCCCTTTTACATAAACAGCTCTTCAGTTTCTATTAAATGAATAACTTGAAAACATTGCTAAAACAGCATGAGTGCGCCCTTTATGTTCTTAAAAACTCTCACAAAATAAACAATGGAAAATTTAGACAGTTCATGAAAAACTACTGAAGTTATTTGTATGTTGGGATTAGTTTCAGACTGGCATCCTGCTGTTTTGCAAGTGTATATGTGTAAAGGGAAATTAAATGTAATATGTGCAAGGATGCATAATTTGGAGAAGATGTTAAGAGATTCAGTATATAACATAGTGCTGGTAGGTAACAAGCTGAAGAAAAGGATATGGGGAAGTATTTAGTTCTTATCTGTGTCATCCTATTCTTTAAGACATTACTGGTACAAAATTATGTATCATATTGAATTGTAGTATATGTTAGAGATGTTAATACCACCTTAACCATTATACCAGCCTCTCACCTAAAATGCATTTTTACAAGAAAGAGAATAAATGGAGGGTATGAATCATGAGAAAAGAGAAGAAAAGCAGATACTTTCCAAATGCAATGGCTTATTTGTTGTCAAAGTGGAATGAATAAAGTTGAAAGCCAAGTATAAATGGGTAATGGTGACATTGCAAGCAGCTACATGGTGGGTGAATTTGAGTTAAATATGAGAAATTTGCTTATTTTGTTTTGGATTCCATGATAGCTAGGACATTACCTCTTGGCTATTGTTCCTTCTTGTTTTCCAGACTCCATCTCTAGCCTAAACAGAGAACGGATGGATTATTATTTTATACAGGTTGTATGAGACAGGAGATCAAAGTGTTATGGACACAGCTTCACTCACACTGACATAAGCTTTTTTTGGTATAGACCATAGCAAACCCTGACATGCTGGGTTATATTCCTTAGCTGGTAGGCAGTGATAGAGCAATGGAATTATCTTACCTATGTGGTGAAATGCCTGCCAGTGCTAGCCTGCCTAACTCATGCCTGTCATAACTTGTAAGGATTCCAGTCTCACTACCTAATAAAACAAGCTGTGTTCATTCAAAACACATTATTGAGACACTTTAACCCCCCCAATAATAAAATAAGCAGTGACTCATCAGCCTTATTTCCCACATCATCATAACCATTATAATTGTCTTCTCTAGTGCCCATGTCAGTGAACCCTCCTGTTCACAATCTGGCCTTCATCTCTCTGCACCACATTGTTGACAGATTTGAGAAATGCTACATCATTTACTTGCTATAAAGTCTATATCCTATAAATAACATGTCACATTTTCTGAAATTATTTCCCCATGACTCAGAAATAGCAACCATATCAGCTCTTCTTCTCCACTATGCCATTTGCTTAAATTGCACACTTTGCACAGCCTCACTTTCCATTAGTTCATCCTTTTCATTTCCACCTTCACTTCTGCTGCACTGTAGTTTTGTGTCCCACCCTTTGGTCTTCCTCTGCATATCTGTGTTATTAAAAGATAACACAACATTATAGCAAAAATGCAACAGAGAACACCACTTGTTAAACTGGCGGTTGCACATGAATTGCTACAGGTATCATTGCTGGTCCATGGGCTAACTGGAACTCATACATTCTGTGGTCGGGTGGTGTACGGAGACATGGGAAGTTTTCTGTACAAACTAACTTGTGCCAAAGCATAGTAATTCTAGCAGATATCCTACTACGGAGGATGCCCATGCAATACATTGCAGGAGGAATCCTTTCATTGAGCAAGTAATATGCACTCCTTTAAGCAGCATAGGTCAATGGCGGGTGGCTGCTGGCAAAGCTACTTATGTGTGCTCGATGGTATTAGATAACTGAGGACCTACCAGCTATACATTTCAGTGGTGGTTATCAGATCCCATGGATAAACAAATGAAGAAGACACACAGCAATGTGGTAGCGTGATGGTCTGCAGATGAAAGTATTCAGAGAAGATACCTTTACCCGCATGTGAGTAGTTTTGTGCATCCACTGAATATAATTTTCATCCTCTATGGAGGGTTGGGCCTTGGGATAGCAACCTGAGCCTTTAAAACCCCTAACTGCTACAGAAACAATGAGTGCTAAAAAGTGCTTGCTGCCTGATGTACCACATGGTGCATAATGGGAAAGAGAGAGAGAATATAATTCTGCCCAAAACAATACCTCTCATGGGCATAATATTGCTTTTCCCAGAAAGAACTTAAGGTTGCACACATTATTACTTCATAGGCTTACAGATAAATATGAAGCAATTAGACCACAAACCATTATAATCCTAGCAAATAACCCATAATCAGATGGGTAGTCACAGTACATACAAGTGTATGGGACTTATTCTCCACAGACTGTATATGTCATAATGTTGTGTACTCATGTCTGGCGATTATGTGTCGCACTGTAGAAATGACTGTTCCTGACTTTGAAAATGAGGAAACAGCACCAGACATGTCCATTGGACAACAGCCAGGTATATTTCTGACTCCACTCCATACCCTTTAAATATCTCCCCAACTTTCTTTGAAGTACAGTGCCCCATAGTTTGTCAGCACCAGTGCTACACTGTTAATGCAGGATGATAAACTATTCCATGATGGCCAGTATCTGCATCACCTTAGCCCCTGTCAACCCATATTTGCTTGTGGTCTTTATACTCCATACAACTATCCTCTTTCAACTATTTCCTTTTGTTTAAATAGTAATATTTTGCCAACCATCTCTTTATGCTTATAGTGTTTCCTCTTTTGTTTTGAAAAATACAGCTATGTCATGGTAACATTAATAGCAATTTAAATATGAGAGTATCTGTTAGAAAAATATGTATTAGTAATATGCATTAAGCATTCAAGGTTTAAAAGGGTTAATACGTTTATTCTGTTCACACTGTATGAATCTGCACAGCTATTAGAAACTTAACAAGAAGCATTTGATTTCTGCTAATGTCAGCAAATAACAAGAAGTGTTTCATTTTTACTAGTGTCATGAGACTTAACAAATAATTATTGATTTTCTGCTTATGCCATGAGAAAGTACACAGCTGTTAGAAGCTTTGATAAGGAGCACAATGGATGCTTGAAAGTATAAACCGTAATCAGCATTATTTGTACCTAAGCTAGAAATGTACCTTGAATCTAGGCAAAATGTAACACATATATTAGAACTGCACAACTGAAGAATTGAAAGTTTGTGGTGGGCTAAAATAAATCCCAAGGCCAGGATGTTTTTTCTCAAATTATTTGTAAATCAGCAGTTATTCTCAACTAGTCAGCAATTAGTCTAGTAACATTTTCTGTAGAACAATACAGAAAGCTGTGTCTAACTACGTCAGCAATAGAAGTAACATTTCTGTGTAACATGGAAAGAACTGTATAAAAATGCCATACTAATTATTAATGTTCAGACAAATCATTCTGCCTGCATGCATTGTCTCCTTGCTGCAAGTTAATAAAGGGTGCCATACTTGAACCTTACGTGAATTGGTCTTTGAAGTTTTTTCCTTAGACAGATTGGTCCTTCGAGCCGGAACCCTCTCTTCACCCCGGATCAGACGGGCCAGGTGGTTGAAACCGTACGGGGAAGAAAGCAAATCGGTTCTTCTTATTTGAAAAGCCCTCCGACTGAATTGTCGTACAAAAGAGGCCAGCCACTTTCTGATCTGCGACTGAAGGATGGGTCTCCGCGAATCAGGTGATCAATCACATAGGCTCAGGTAAGGTGAATCTACTTTTTTCTGTTTTCTGTTTTAGATCAGGGACTAGATTTGTATTGTTTTTGTCAAGACTGTATTTTTGCTTACAAGTCAGGGACAGAAAAAATTACTGTCTTGTCATAGATCAGGAGAAACAGAATAAGTAGGCAGTCATTCTGAAGAGACTATAACAAAATCCGTGGTACCACGTTAAAAATAAGAGAAGTTACGTAACAATCAAAAGGGTAGAAGAAAATGGGTAATAATTGCACAAAAAGACCCCAAAATCCGCCGTTAACAGAAGACGCAAAATACATGCTGTCGCAGCTCGCTGACAATATTAAATATTATTCAAAATGGGTTAATAAATATGAATTCAACGAAAAATTTGAAAAATCCTCGCTTATCAAACTTGTCAAACAGCACAAAACTGATTCCAAAGGTCGGGTAAAAAAGCAACGCAAATTAGGAATTCCTCAGGCACACAGGTGGATTGAGGAAGTAAACCGTAGGGAACAAAAGAACAAAAATTCAAAAACAATGTTTTTAGACAAGGAGGACAATAACTTAGTAATAGCATCAGCACCTCCGCCTCCCTTACCAGAATATGAAGCAAGTGAACAAGTTAGTCCATCCCCATGATATCCTGTGGTCACTGAAGAAAGAGGCATTATGAAAATAAAACCGTATATTAGAGATCCCATCAGGACCAGGTCTCGAACAAGGGCAGGTAACTCAAATGAAGGTATTGAGTTATATCAAATGGTTAAGAATTCATGCTCTATGAGTGAAGAAGAAATATGCCCACTTATAGAAGTACCCAACCCTTAGGCAGGACAAGACAATCAGAACCCACCTATTTTAGTGTATAGACCTTGGACTCCGGAAGATATCCGGAAAGCCACTGAGGGAATTCCCCATCCAAAAGTTAATTTTAGAAAATTCTCTGAAGATTTACAAGGAATGAGGGTGAGTTATAACTTAAATGGAGAAGAGGTAGAAAAAGTAGTTAGACAAATTGTGGGGCCAGATTGGCACATGATTAGTAGCAACTGGAATCCCCGTGATGCTGCACAAAGACCCCTCCCACATAGCAGCGCAGAATTAGACAACAGAGTAAAAGGTCTTACTGACCGCGTCTCTGAAAAATGGAAGCCTAGGGCAGACTGGACTTGCATTAATCAATGCATCCAACAAGAAGGTGAAACTATTGACCGGTATTATGCCAGACTATTAGAATGTTTTAATAACCACTATGGAATGCAGGTTCCTGAAGATCAAACGCAAGATTCCCCATATGAACAGCAGTTAAAGAATGCATTTTTAAAGGACAGTATTGCACCTATAAGCAGTTTTATTACAAAACACATGGTAGAACATTGTACAAGCAGGTTACAGTCATTACTTGAATATGCTAGGCATGCCGAAAGGCATTTTAATAGCAAAAAGAAAAAGAAAGCTCAAGTATTTTCTGTAGAAGATGGAGCAGGAGTTTATGTAGTACAGTCCGGGAAAAAGGGCAAGAAAGATGCACAGGGAAACAAACAATCTGATCAATGATCAGAGGACTTTGAAGGGCGAAAAAAAAAATGGGTGAATGTTTTAAATGCGGTAAAAAGGGACACTTGGCAAAGGATTGCAAGAAAAACAAGAAGGCAACCACGGAAGACAAGGAGGGTGAGGACTGACTATATGGTAGTCATGAGTCACTAGAAGGGGATAGCGAAGAAAGGACAAATGAGAATGTGATAGAGGGAGTAGAGGATGTGACAGAAGAGATAGAGGAAGTGCAGGAAGTTAGTGACAATGAAGAAAATGAAATATTAGACCTAGCTTTATTGAGCTTGGAGCTCTATTTAGCAGACACGAAACCAGAAGTTACACTCTTGGTAGAAGGGAGGGAAGTCAAATTCTTGTGTGACTCAGGGGCATCACGAACCCTGATACATCCCTCCAAACTGCCAGAAAACATGGAGTCACCTGATTACATACTGGTAAAAGCAGCTAATGGACAGCTGTATCGGGACCCCTCTCCCGTAATATTGCAATAACTGATCCAGTTTCAGGATTGACTCAGAAAAGCAAAATTGTTGTTTCTGCAAAATGCCCAGTAAACATCTTGGGCAGAGACCTCATGCAACTATTCGGTATAGCAGTAGTCCCAACCATGCAGGGTATGGAAGCACAGCGACAAATTGATACCTTTACAGTGCAATCGGAGGGTGAAATGTTTTATTGGTACAGCCAGGACTTGGTTACAACTGGTCCAGGGACTGTGACTGAAGAATTAATTAATGTAGCCATCAGCAAGTTCCCCTCCCTTGACATTGATAAGCAACACCTGTTGCACTGTACCCTGTATTATTGTAACACACCAGGACCTGACAAGGAATATGAGCAAGAATTGTTTAAAAATCATGCAAACAGATTGATATTACGTAACCTGTACTGGGACACAGAAGGGAACAGTGTAGTCAGCTGTTCATTGCCCCAGGAGTTCTTTACACTTTATAAATCTAATTGATTACCACATGTTAGCTTAACCAAGAACAAAAATATAGAATGGGCAGACCTAGGAGAAAAAGTCACGAGATGGGAGAAACAGACAGAATTAGAACTGTCAGAACAGGGAATACAAATACAGAAGTTGAATTGGATAACTCAGACCCACCCAACCATGCACTTGCAGACTAGCAAGGACAGCTAATTAGCGCTCCTATTAAAGGAGGAAGAGAATGCCTTACAAAATATACCAGGGACTCTCTGGTCAACAGGAAAATCAGATGTAGGACTTATTCGTACAGCGGGACCAGTAACTATCGCACCAAAGTCAGCATTCAGACCACAAAAAAGACAGTATCCCTTAAGAAAAGATGCAGAGGCAGGAATAAAGCCTATTATAGCAGCCTTACTTAAAGGGGGAATACTGGTAGAATCTCCCGATTCACCTTGTAATACACCCTTATTTCCAGTTAAAAAAGCTAATGGAGAATGGCGTATGGTCCAAGATTTACAAGCTGTAAATGATGCAGTAATACCAAGGGCACCTACGGTGCCAGACCCACACACCCTGTTGAATGATTTAAAACCTCAACAGAAGAATTTTTCTGTGGTAGACATCAGCAATGCGTTCTTTTTGATACCGATACACCCTGACAGCCGGTATTGGTTTGCATTCACATTTCAAGGAAAAAGGTATACATATACGCGACTACCACAGCGGTATTGTGAAAGTCTGATGATATTTTCACAAGAAATGGCAAGCAACTTGGTGGGATTCACCCCACCAAGAGGCGGTCAGATTTTACTTTATGTTGAGAACATCTTGCTGGCAGCCCCCACCCAGCAAGATTGTAGAGAAGATACCATAGCGCTATTACGATTCTTAGCCTCTGAAGGACATAAGATAAATAAAAATAAACTGCAGCTTTGGAAAATACAAGTCAAATACCTGGGATATGTAATATCCAAGGAAGGTAGAACATTAGATGAGGACAGAAAAGTAGCAATATTGCAAGCACCAAAACCCACTACCAAGAAGGAAATGATGTCCTTCCTGGGTACAACTAATTTCTGCCGAAGCTGGATTCCAAACTATGCTTTGGAATGTGCATCTCTGACTGACCTCATATATAAGAAGCCTATGGCAGCACAGGATTTGTTAAAATGGACTCCAGAAGCAGAATCTGCTTTCTGCAAACTGAAGCAGTTAATAGCATCCTCATTAGTTTTAGGATTACCAAACTACCATAAACATTTTTTCCAAACTGTAGATTGTAAGCAAGATTATATGACATCAGTGTTAACACAACAGCATGGGGATAAGCAACACCCCATTGCTTACTATTCATCACAGCTAGACCCAGTGGCACGGTCCTTACCCCACTGTGTACAAGCAGTAGTTGCAGCTGCAATGGCAGTACAGACTTCGGCCTCAGTAGTCTTATTCCACCCTCTCACTTTGAGAGTGCCTCATGCAGTCGCGATTATTTTACTACATGAAAAGGTGGCATATCTTTCCCCTGCTAGGCATATTTCCTGTATGACTATATTGTTGAGCCAACCTCACATGACAATTGAGCGATGCACGACTTTGAACCCTTCTACTCTTCTCCCGGCCCCTGCAGACGGCACACTGCACCGCTGCCTGCAGGTAATTGAGCAAAAGACATTACCTAGAAAAGATCTCATGGATGTCCCCTTGGATGATGCCGAGGTGACATACTACATGGATGGTTCGTGCAAAAGGGGTCCTGCAGGACAGAGACCAGTAGGATATGCAGTAGTTTCTGACACTGAGATTATAGAAGCAAAACCTTTACCACACAACTTATCTGCACAAGCATCAGAATTGATTGCCCTGACATGGGCATGTACCTTAGCAAAGGGTAAATGTGTAAACATTTTTACTGATAGCCAGTACGCTTTTTCTACTGTACATGTTTTTGCGCAACAGTGGAAAAACCGAGGAATGATAACATCTACTGGCAAACCTATAAATCATGCACAGTTTATTTTAGATCTTTTAGAATCTATTCAATTACCTCAGAAAGTAGCCATTTGTAAATACACAGCTCACACCAAGCAACAGGATAGGATTTCAAAAGGTAATGCGAGAGCTGATACAGCTGCAAAACAAGCAGCTACAGAAGTATTTCTTTTAAATGAGGAACTACAACCCTCTGAGATTTTAGACTTAAAAATGTTAAAACACTCACTACGCAAGCTGAAAAACAAAGATGGGTAAAACGAGGAGCAATTCTTGAAAAGGGGCTGTACATCTCTAAAGAAGGGAAACCGATACTACCATCTAATTTGTTTAGATATGCAGCTTTGTTGAGCCATGGGCAGTGCCATGTCTCAACAGGCGGGATGGTACAGCTGGTGAACTAGGTGTTCACAACGTACGGATTTACAAACTACTCTAAAAAATTCTGTTTGACATGTCAAATTTGCAACAAACATCATGCACAAGGGGCGTTAAAGCCCAAGCAAGGGAGTTTCCCAACACCACCATATCCGTTTCACACTATCTGTATGGATTTCATAAAATTGAACAAATGTGAAAATAAGAAGTATTGTCTTGTCATTGTAGATATGTTTTCCAGATGGGTGGAAGCCTTTCCAACCAAAAATCCAGATGAGGCCACGGTAGCAAAAGTACTTGTCAAAGAAATCATCCCTAGATTCGGCATTCCGGAAAGGATCTACAGTGACAATGGTACATACTTTCTAAACCAAACCATACAGCAGTTAAGTAAGCATTTTGGTATTTCTTTAAAAAAATCATTGTGCATACCATCTGCAATCTGCAGGGCTAGTTGAGAGGCATAATGGTATATTGAAAAATAAATTAAGAAAGTTAATAACTGAGACAGGAAAGAATTGGCTGTATTGTTTGCCCCTGGCACTGTTGAGCATGAGAACTGTTCCAACTGCAAAAGGATTGACTCTTTTTGAAAAACTATTTGGAAGGGCTTATTATACACCCCAATGGAAACTTCTCATGTCCTCAGACCAGGAAGCTGATTTTACGCTAGCTGAATATATGAAGAAAGTCATGAATTCTAAACATTTGTTGCAGTCAAATTCTGTTTCAGATAAAGAACAAATCAAAACTTCGGAAGTGGCAGTGATCCCCGGGGAGTGGGTGTGGGTGAAAAATATAAAGAAGAAGAAGAATTGGTCATCATCAAGGTGGGAAGGTCCATACCAGGTGCTTCTTTCGACACCCACTGCAGTCAAGATAGCAGAGCGAGCTTCGTGGTTCCACCTGACGCACTGCAAACTAGTTAAGAACTTTGAACTGGACAAAAATCTTACCTCTCCATCGGGGCTCTCAGCACAAAGTCTGGCTACAAAGGGGGGTCAGATCAATAGGACGGATCCGTCTCAACCCCAGTGAAGGAACCATCGGTGCTGAAGGTCCTATTAGGGCAGAGAGTAAGAACACATGTCTGAAATAAAGATGACAGGATGCAGTAAGATCCAGATGTACCTATTCAGAAGAGTCGGAGAAAACAGGAATGCAGAACAACAGTTTCCTCAGAAGTATTGCATAATCATCCTGTTGACTGTACTAGTGACAATAATCTTTTTGTTGTAGCCATTCCTTTTCCCAGCCACACAAACTGAACTGAATAAGTGTGGAGAGCTGCATGTAGAGTGGCACCCAAACTTCAACACTTACCAAGCAATCAAATATGTGTATGCTGAGACTTTCAATGTTTCGAATTGCTGGATTTGCACAGCTTTGCAAACAGCATACAGGGGGTTACTGTTAACTTCAGTCCCCCTAGGAGCCAACAAGACCTGGGAAAACTTAGTCTATGATACATCAGATGTCACATCACAAGATAAAGTAGCATTGCATTTGTCTGTTCGACAGAAGGGGACTGTGTGTTTTTACAAAAATGATACTGTTCAGGTGGGTTGGAGCAATTGCAATGTGACTGTTCCCTATAGATGCTACAATAAAACTGACAACACAGGTTCCTATTGCAACACAAGCTATGATTCATTTTTTGAACTGATGCATAGGACAACTGATGAAGTAAAACATAATGCTGACCTCTATAAACAACTGATTATAGTTGACAAAAAAATGTTTCATCTAGAGCCAGGACATAGTAAAGTTACTACCAAAGTAGAAGATTGCTACTTTTTATGTGGTAGGAAAGCATATAAGTGGTTACCTGAGAATTGGTCCGGCAGTTGTTATTTGGGGTACCTGGTTCCGGCCATACGACACACAGCAGTTTTACCTCAGGGGAAAATTCAGAATGTTCGATGAGAAATCAAGAAACCTGTCAACCCAGTGGGGCAAATCAATGCATTCTGGAAAAACCATCATGCTGTGAGCCTAGGGAAAAATGGACTGTCACATATAGACTTGGGTGATACCATCATCTCGTGGGCAGGTGTATTGCCAGCATATGGAGCAACAAAATCAATCTGGGAACAGAGAAAATTGTCTAAACTTCTCGAAATAATGAGCAATGCAACCTTTTCCACTCTAGAATTGGTGACTGATGAACTGACTGCCATGAGAACTGTAGTGCTTCAAAACCGCATGGCTCTTGACTTCACCCTAGTGATGAGAGGAGGTACTTGCGCTTTAATCCAGGAGGAGTGCTGTTCGTATATTTCTGACCACAAACACAAGATAGACAATCACATTGAGGTGATTCAGCAGGTGTCGGCTATGACCAAGCCAGGACCAAATCCATTGATGGCCTTTTTCCAGAGATTGTTTGGGGGGTGGGGCAGTATCCTAATGAACATCCTGATTGCCATCTGTGTAGGAATGATCCTACTGATGGTATGTGTGTGCTGCTGCATCCCCTGCATGAAAAGACTGATTAAAGACTTTATAGACGTGTCAGTTTCAGAAACCTTATACCAAGGTGCTGAACTTGAAGAATTGCTAAAAAATTGAAAATGCTTTCATTAGTTTAAACTGAATGACTCTCTTAACTGCAAATCCTGAGTAGGAAGAGGTTAGGGGAAGAAAAAAAACTGTTTATACTTATTTTGAAAGTAGAATAAAAGTATTAAAAGGGGGGAAATGTTAGAAAAATATGTATTAGTAATATGCATTAAGCATTCAAGGTTTAAAAGGGTTAATACATTTATTCTGTTCACACTGCATGGATCTGCACAGCTATTAGAAACTTAACAAGAAGCATTTGATTTCTGCTAATGTCAGCAAATAACAAGAAGTGTTTCATTTTTACTAGTGTCATGAGACTTAACAAAGAGTTATTGATTTTCTGCTTATGCCATGAGAAAGTACACAGCTGTCAGGAGCACAATGGATGCTTGAAAGTATAAACCGTAGTCAGCATTATTTATACCTAAGCTAGAAATATACATTGAATCTAGGCAAAATGTATCACATATATTAGAACTGCACAATTGAAGAATTGACAGTTTGTGGTGGGCTAAAATAAGCCCCAAGGCCAGGTTGTTTTTCTCAAATGTTTTGTAAATCAGCAGTTATTCTCAACTAGTCATCAATTAGTCTAGTAACATTTTCTGTAGAACAATACAGAAAACTGTGTCTAAGTACGTCAGCAATAGAAGTAACATTTATGTGTAACATGGAAAGAACTGTATAAAAATGCCATACTAATTATTAATGTTCAGACAAATCATTCTGCCTGCATGCTTTGTCTCCTTGCTGCAAGTTAATAAAGGGTGCCATACTCGAACCTTACATGAAATGGTCTTTGAAGTTTTTTCCTTTGACAGTATTGCAATAGTTTGTGATTTTTTTTAAATAGCCCTGATACAGAATGCATCCTGCTTAGATATCCCAGTGAAATACACTTCAACAATAATTATTTGGTTAAAAAAAAAAAGCTCTAAGTATGAAAGTAACATTTAGGTTTACAGCACAACAATGCACCAAATAAATGGCTTTCTCCACAGGACAACCATCAAGAAAAGCATAAAATGGAGCAGAATAAAATGATGGCCAGCAGTTATAAAAGTAAAACGTCTTTAATGGAATCCAAATGCAAGTGCTTTCACATTTACATGGACTGCTTCTTCAGATGATATTATTAGTCAAAGACCTTCATCCCTTAAATACCGTACTTAACATTCAAATGCATTACCTCCCTGATTGCTTGTTGCACATTTAAAGAAACACCATCATTGCTACTGCAAAAACAGCTAGTATTAAATACATTTACTAAAACTAGTTACATTCAAAGCTGTATAATAAAATATACAGCTATAACCACATTTCATATTTAGTATATGTATCTATACTATATGCGAATTACATATAAAAAAGCTATATAAAATAGAAATAAAAATAATTTTTTTTGTAAAAAACATATGTTAACCTGTTACCCCACCAGTATACACACATTGTTTGACTTTCTATTAAAATATGTTATCTATGCAGAGGTCTGGCTTTCAGTATGGGTTTGATGGGGACTTTTGTCATTCAAACCAGTACCACTATCAGCTCTTAATTTAATAGTCCAGCAGGTTTCATTTGTTTCTGTCTTATTTTTAACATCTCCATGTCTCCCATCCAGTGTAGTTTTTTCCATAACTGGGAAGTGAAATTTATGTGTGTCCCCTTTGCGGATGACATGTTAGCTAAGGCATTACTGGTGGTTCTGGTATATATGTTCCCTTATCCTATTACGTAGTCTATGATCAGTTTTGTCCACATAGAATGACCCATAGCTTATGCAGTGGGCTAAATAGACCACATTTGTAGTGTCATATGTGGCTGCAACATTAAATGTAAATGTCCTATTGAAATCTGCATTACAGAACTGTCTTGTTGGTTATACCTATTATAGGGACAAGTACCCATTCCAAACTCAGTATTTCACTGAGTATTCCTACCCACTGAATAACATAACCTTCTTTTCAGGGATTTCATATTTTTATATGTAAAACTGGGATTGTTGCCAACAATGCCTAATATCTTTTCATCAGCTGCTAGGATAGGCCAGAACTTCTTATATATATTAGTGGCTCTTCTAGCATTACTTGAGAAATAAACAGGTGATGTCACTATGTTATGCTTATTGTTACCCCGCATTTGAGCTTCCATTCCCTGAGTTACACCAGAGAAATAGGGATGTGCCTTCGCTATTCTTTTCTCCTTGGCCTCCTCAATAATATGCCTAACTTTGTTTGTGCTATATTCCCTACTTAAAAATCTGTGCTCCAGTTCTTCTATTTCTGTCACAAACACCTCATCCTTTTTACATAACCAGGAAATTCTCATAGCTTGTCCCCTTACTATATTATCAAATACATGTGGGGGATGCATACTACCTCGATGTAGTAGATTATTTCTGTGACAAGTTTTCCTATGCACTTTGGTGCTAATATCCCCTGTTTGAGGCTTGGACACACATGTCCAAACAGGATATCTGCTCATACGGATATTCCATGGTGAAGTTCAAAAAGGATGTAACACCATTTATATAAAAATTAAAAGCCTCCAACTCTTCTTCTGTGCCTCTTCATATTAAAAAAAAATGTCAGCTTCAAACCATCGGTAGAAGCACACTTGTTCCCTGTATGGTCCCTCCATTATGGCCCTTTGATCCCAAGTGGCCATCACCAGGTTGGCATAGCTATTTGCACAGGATGTGCCCATAGCTATGGCATCCACTTGTAAATAGATGTCCTTTTCAAACATAAATATATTGTTTTCCAAAACTGTCTCCATAAGGAGGCATAATAAATCTGTATACTTGGTATCATACTTATTATGTTTGACCAAACATTATTTATTGAATTGTAACTTTGATAAATATTTTCACTTTAGTTATTTATAAACCACAGCCACAATGTGACATGAAGCCCTCCCATTTGCACCTGTCCTTGTAAATGATTGCCTAGCAAACACAACCCTTTCACAAAACAGACCACTGCAAACTACAGTGCCATTGTTCATAATTGCAAAGAAAAAAGGTCACGGGATGGACAAAACAGTGTGCACCTCCATCTAGTTTTTATCCATGTGCTATTCCCCAAAGAAGGCACAACAACTCCTCTTGCACTTGGACCATGGAATTTATTGAATGATAAATTTGATAAATATTTTCACTTACTTATTCATAAACAGCAACTAGACTTTCAATAGTAAACATTATAACATCAAATAAGTATGTAACTTTGCTGGTCATATGCAGACCAATAGCTACAGGCATATTTTCTGTGTGTATGACATTAGGTTCTCTGTTTCGCAACTGTCCTTGCTGAGTGGGCTGATGAGCATGCCCCATTGGCAAAACAGACCACTGCAAACTGCAGTGTGTTACACAATGTCATACTTATGTGATATTGTACCTGCCTGGGGAGATAGGGCTACAGGGATAAAGAGGGTTAAGGACCATAAAATAATTTCCCACTAAGTTCAAAAGCAGTCTGACCCTCCCCTTTCCAGACCATAAAAACATACGCATTCACCACTGTAGTAAAATAAACGTATTATATTTTCTAATTCATGCTTGCCAAAATATCATATATAACAAGAAAATAGCAATGTGTTGCAGTCATTACTTAAAACTGACAACATAAAATATATTATTTTTACTGAATGTGCTTTTTTGTATGTTTTTGATGTGAATGTGTATGTGTGTGTGTGTGTGTGTGTGTGTGTGTGTGTGTGTATGTATATATATATATATATATATATATATATATATATAGAGAGAGAGAGAGAGAGAGATAAATATATATTGTATGTCTATAAATATAGTTTTATATATATATATATATATATATATATATATATATATATATATATATATATATATATATATACACATAGAGAGAGAGAGAGAAAGGGAGATATGCACATGGCAATGCTTATTGAAAGAGAAACTAAGAGTGAATAGGTCCAAACCAAAAACAGACAAGTGTACATCATCATTGTTAAGCTACACAGAGGTTTTGTGAAAAGTCTATCATGCCTGTTCATCCTGGTTGACTTCTTTGAGTCAGTCACCAGAGCTGTGGATGAGGGCAAGGCAGTTCATACAGCCTACCTCGATCTGGCCAAGGCCTTTGAGACCATTTCCCACTCGGGAATTATTGATAAACTCACCAAACTAGACATCGACCCCTATATCACTAGGTGAGTTGCAAACTGGCTCACAGATAGTACCCACAGTGTGAAGGTAGTGGACTCCAAGTCAGACTGCTGACCAGTCACGAGTGGAGTTTTACAGAGAGGGTCCTCTCCTGTTTGGCATCTACTTTTCAGAAGTCCAGGCCAACATGGAGGGACTCTGGCTGACCAAGTTTAGAGACGACTGCAAGCTGGAGCCATTATTAACTCCCCAAGTGATGTAGACATCCTACAGAAAGGCTTCACTGAGACCAATGACTGGTGTCAAAACCATGGCCTTAGGCGTCATGCCAAAAAATGTGTCACCATCCCCTTTGGGAAAAACTCAGTTCCCACTAATTACCACATCCATGGGAGCCCGCTGAACACTGAAGGCATTATAAGAGATCTGGGGACACAGGTTGACAGCAACCTCTCCTTTGACCACCACATTGCCACTGTGGTCAGAACGTCCTTCTATGTGGCACATGTCATTACCAAGGGTTTTGCATCCAGGAAGATAGAGGTCATCATCTCTCTCTACTCTCCCCTCATTAGGCCAATCATTGAATATAATGCCCCATTTGGCATGTACCTCACTAGACACATGCAACAGCTGGAAAGGCCACAAAAGTACCTCGCAAAGAGGATCCTAGGCCTTAAACACATTTCCTACATGGACAGATGTAAAAAACTCCAGCTATTCTCTGTCTCATATCATCTACTAAAAGGCAATCTCTGCTTGACTTACAAAGCCATGTTTGACCCAGCTCTGTTAGAAATGCTACATCTAAAGAAATCCCAATCTCTCCACAGCACACACTCCAGCGACCTCAGCCTCATTACCACAGTCAACAGAAAATGCTGGAGGGACAGGTTCATAACTCAGAGACTGCCCATGTTCTGGAATAGACTTCCCATACATGTCAAGCATCTCACTGGCCCTCTTCAAGAGAAATATTGATGAGTGGATGGGAAATATAAAGTTCACCCCAATGTGATAGCCATTTCTGTGCATTTAAAGTGTTTTTTTTTATTGTATCTGCTTTATTTTCTGAAAAAAAAAAAAAAAAAAAAAAAAAAAACTTGTTTTCCTGCTTTTCTAAGCTAGTATAGTCCAGTTTTCAGGTTAGTACTAAATTCAGGGCTGTGTTACAAGTTTCTGTTTTTGCCCATACCTTACTTGGATAGAAGGAATTTTCTCTATTCACCTGTGAGAGGGGGGAGCTTTGAGCAGCCTATCTGCCCCTGGAGGAGTGGTTTCAGTCTAGAAATTAGTAGTTTATTGGCCATTTGGGCTAATTTCTATCTCTTTCATTTCCCTGCTATAAAACCCTCATTTACGCGGTTTTGCGCACCGAGCAGCACCGGTTAGGTAGGGTATAACTATTCCCGGCTCCACAAAGTATTCTCTTCAATTTTTCTCTTGGAACTAGACAAACTTTCAACTTAAGCACTCAAACCATTCACTTCTCAGCCCGGCACTAGCTCAAAACTCATAGCAAGCACTAATAAACCTTACCACTAGACCCCCCTATACAGTAGAGAAGGGCAAGGCTCTCTATTTGACCATACCAGCCAATCAGTAAAACAGTTCACTGTACCTATCTAGGCATGTCCAAAGGGCAGTTCCAGGTGTACTCTCCAGTCCAACTGGTGAATCTGGGCATTTTGAGGCAATGTTACAACTGCCTCATGTACACAGACAACTCTCTTCTCCTATCACAAACACTAATACATGTGAGAGATGCAATTATACAGCCAAACTGGAGGCTAAGCTCTTTCAACCCAAGACTGGGCCAGACAGTCAAGAGGAGAAGGGAATTACTTGAATCATACCACCAGTCTCACATAGACCTATGAAACCATCACCAGCAAAAAACACAAATAAATACACAAAATCATACTCAGAGGCTCTAAATAAAAATCTGTAAAAGGAACAGAGATCTCCAAAGCAGACATCCAAGCAACTGCACCCCCCCCAACACATACCATGAAACACATACTTCACAAAACCAGTGTGCCACACAATCACAGCCCTTAAGGCAAAATAACACACCCAACACACTAGTAATAGGTGACTCTATAGTCAAGCACACTGACATCCCACTCACTAGGCTGAACAAGGAGAAGGTTACTGTTAGCTGCTTGTCAGGTGCCAGGATCCACCACATAACACAAGCACTCAGGTCACTCCAGAACAAGTACAAATATGACTCTGTCATTGTCCATGTTGGTGTGAATGACCTGAACCATACCACCCTGGACTACATGAAAACAGACACAGAGGAGCTCTCTGATCACATAACCCAGGCCGGTATGACCCTGACTCTGAGTAGCATCCTGCCCTCACCAAGAATGATACCACGGTATAAAGAAAATATTATCAATGTCAACAATTGGCTAAGCTTTTGGTGTCATTCAAAGGGGATCCAATGTCTGTCAACCTGGGATGACATGCTCGACAAGCCATGCTGCTTCGCTAGAGACGGCTTGCACCTATCATCCTTAGGCTTTTGAATACTGGCCAATAGCTCTTGCCACCCCCATAGTGCCTTTTTTAGGCTAGGCTCAAAAGGCAAACCCACTGCCATAAATAGCACAAGTAACGAAAAACTGAGGGTAATGCTACTCAGTGCCAAAAGTCTAAACCTCAAAATGCACGCACTCGAGGCACTCCTCAGTATGGAGAAAATTGATATATGTGCAGTAACAGAAACTTGGATTAAGGCTCCACAGAGCACTCCAGAACTACCAGGCTCCAACTCATACCATACATTTCAGCCACAAAACCCAGACCGAAATACAAAAGGTTGGGGGGGGGGTGTAAAAGCCCAAGAAGGGAAGACATCCCTGATCAGTATCAGCAAGAAACTACGTTCCCTCATAAAATCATCCAAGGCTAGCTTCGAAAGACAAAATGCCAAGGACTCCAAAGATAACCATAAGGCATTCTTTAGCTATATCAAAAACTAAGTGGCAATTCTCAGATTTGCTCAGAGTTAGTGCAGAATGGCACAAAATACACTGAACCGACTGATATCGCCAACATCCTGGCAGACAGGTTCAGTGCAAACTTCACCCCCCTCTCACCCTCAAAAGGGCCCATAACCATACCAGAAGACTGTAGTTTCCCTGAAATCACAGACACTCAGGTTAAAACAGCCCTCTCCAAAGCCAAATACACAGCATCAGTGGGACCGGATGGTGTCCCAGGCTGCATCCTACACAAGCTCAAAGATGAACTAACCCCTCAACTATACACACTGTTCAAACTCAGCCTCTCCTCAGGCTACATGCCCATAGAGTGGTGCACAGCAACGGTTATTCCACTCCACAAAGGTGGTGCTACAACAGACCCCAGGAACTATTGCCCTATAAGCCTGACTAGCTTGGTTTGCAAGGCTATGGAGCGCATCATCATGGATCTCATAAACAGAGACATTGAGAACCTCCCAAGTCTGGACCCTACCCAGTTCGGCTTTGTTAAGGGCAGATCATGCCTCCTAAACCTGGTGGACTTCTTTGAGACAGTTACCAAGGCTATAGACGGGGGAAAGTTGGTCCAAACAGCCTACCTAGACCTCGCAAAGGCTTTCGACACCATTCCTCAGTCAGGTATTATAGATAAGCTCACCAGCCTGAACATAAACCCCTACATCATGAGACGGGTTGCCAGCTGGCTCACGGACAGAACCTACATGATAAAAGTTGCGGGAGCTAGGTCTGACTCTAAACCGGTTACAAGTGGCATTCCCCAGAGTTCAGCCTAGGACCCCTCCTGTTCGGCATATACCTCTCAGAGGTACAGGCAAGCACAGAAGGACTATGGCTGACCAAGTTCGCAGATGACTGAAAACTAGGAGTATAATTGACTCTCCAGTGGACACAGACATCCTCCAAAAAGGTCTCACTGAGACAGATACCTGGTGTCAAAACCGTGGCCTCAAGCTAAATTCCATAAAGTGCATAGTCATCCCCTTTGGAAAAAACAAAGTAACCACAAACTACCACATAGGTGGGTAGCCCCCTAAATACGAAAGATGTAATAAGGGATCTGGGGACCCAAGTAGATAGTAACCTCTCCTTTAATAATCAAATTGCCAAAGCAATTAGAAAATCCTTCTATGTGCCCCACCTAATCATAAAGGGTTTGCATCCAGATCAAAAGAGGTCATTGTGACCCTCTATGCATCACTCATCAGACACATCATAGAGTACAATGCCCCATTTGGGATGTACCTTACAAGACACCTGCAACAGCTGAAAAGACCACAGAAGTACCACACCAAGAAGATCACTGGCCTCAAAAAGATGCCCTATGCAACTCGACTGAAGAAACTCCAGCTGTACTCAGTTGCATACCGCCTACTCAGAGGTGATCTCTGCCTGGCATACAAGGCCATGTCCAACCCAGAATTGATGGACATGCTCCACCTAAAGAAAACTATCTCCACTCGAGCCACACACTCTAGGGATCTAAACCTCACCACAACAATATATAGGACGTGCTAGAGGGATAGATTCTTGTCCCAGAGACTTCCCATGCTCTGGAACAAGATTCCAATCTACATTAGGCAGAGCTCCTCGCTAACCCTCTTCAAGAGAAACCTTTACGAGTGGATGGGAAACAGAAGGTTTACCCCAGGGATCACTTCAATGGCTCTGCTGGACAGAGGCACAGGGAAGTAATCTAAGGGGGCGGAAGCCAACACATTCCAGCTAGGCTTATAAATGCCTTCGGGCAGATAGCCTAGTACATACCTATGAACCTATAAACAAGAAAGGGATCATCGTGATTTGGGTTATTGTCTGAAATTACCACCGTAAAGTATGTGAAGGTCAGAGCACAACTCTTCCAAGACTTAAATTTGATATACTTGGAATGAAACCCCCTCAGTATATCAAAAGCTTCTCCTAACTCTTTTGACCATAGGGTCTCCAAATCCCTTGTCGTCCAAACTCTATCCAGATCCATAAGATCAAATAGCTCAATATATTCTCCACATAATATTGTGTTCATTACCACCTGAGTAGTATATGGTGTATTAGGCAAACCTGTGTGGCCTGCAACCAGATTATACCTCCTTCACTGGGAGGTTTATCTGACTAAACTGCAACACCAGTCTTCCTCATTTAAAGGCAACAGCAGGAAGCCTGAGTTGCCTAAATTGCCATCAATCAGATTTTCGATGCGTGCACCTTGTAGATCTCTTTTAGAAGAACTGCCCTCAAGTAAATAAGACAGTCTAACTCTCCCTTCATCAATTAATTCTCCTATGAATAATGTTAAATACTCATCCATCTGCTGTATTTGCCCATCCCCATTCCCTTGTACCTCCCTACTTAACACCATACCTGCTGCATTTGTAACTAATATCTCCATTGCAATGGATGGAGGCATGTCCTTCCTCAGTTTCTGTCTTTTTGGGGATGGGCCTCCTTCTTCCATTACTTCTGTTTCATGTAGCTCACTACTCTTCCACTTACATTTAACCTGCACAGACCCCATTAACTCACCATTGTTTTCCCCTAAAAATTCCTTGAAAAGTAACCAATCCACCTCTGCAATGTGACCCCACCTTTACTTCAAATCAAAGCATTGCTCCTCTAATAAACACAAAGTAACTAAGAAGAAAGGAGGATGCATATACGTTAGTAACTAATGATATTTTAAGAGATAGTGCAGGATTAAAAAACAAGGTGTATTTATAAATAGTGCATAATTTAAAATTTGCACAAATCTAGTGTAACTGACTTGAAAGAAAAAAAAACATGGTAGTGGGTAAATTGATTTATGATGCCAATGAAAACAATGGGAAATGGAGAATCTGACATTAAAAGTGTTCATATGTTAAACTATAGGAGGATAATCTGCTGAGAATTAAACTTTTACTTAGAAATACAGTAGTAGATAATATGTCTGCTTATAATATTAATGGTAAGCCAGATGTCAGATGCCTATGCAATGTAAGTAACTGCAGCTATAATTAGCTTTTAAGTGTCATGGCTATAAGTACAAGCCCATTACCTGAATTACCGCCAGTTGGAATATATTAAGTGCCACACAGCAGTTGAAAAAACTATCTGTAGCATAATGTGGATACCTTTTGACAGATTAAAGTAATCCTTTATTTATTAGATGCTTGAATTTATTTTTAAAAGATGCACTTTGTTACTGATATTGCCTCTTTTTTTACTGTCTCTTTTTAAGTATGTATATATATAGATAGATGCATACATTTAAAGATATATAGATATGTAGATATACAGATATATAGATGTTGTGTGTGTGTTTAAATACCCAGGAACCAATGAGCTACAAGTGGGGGAGAGGGAAGAAATGAAATTATGCAAGTAAAACTAGAGATATAACTTTGAGAATGGGGGGCAAACAAGCACACAGTTGAAAACCATATCAGCAGGAAGATAAAGCAGAGCAAGGAATGAAAAATGCTCAACAATGCCTCATATAAGCAAACACCAAATATAACACAACACATCTTCACTTTGAATAACCAGACCACATTACCTCATTTAATTACAAATATAGCATATACCTTATATTACCTTTGGTTACTGGCAAGTGATTGATGACAAAGTATAGAAATTCTGGCTGCCATCAAAAGATGGAGAAAGCAGCTGTTTACCTAGTTTAGGTATGCTGTCCCCTCATGAGTGCAAAGAAAAGGTATCATGAGAAAGACAAAATAGTTTGTGACACAAACTGTTTTGGATCAGCATGGGATCTTAGGTCATAAATGAGCATGCAGCATAAAATTCACCTATGGACTTTTAAGTCAGACATGTGAGCACAGCATTCACCATAATGACAGTCAGTGAAAACACCTACAATATGGATGAAGATTACATAGCTATCAGGATACAAAGTAATCCTTGTATTCAAGATTTGAATATAGAGTTTATGAAGGATAAGGTCAAAGTATTAGTGAGTTCCTTTTTTTCCAAGTAGCAACATTAGAAGCTTTTAACTCACTGTGGTCTAAAATACAAATAAATGTTCTGGTAAAGAATACATTCAGTCATAAACTTTGTTAATATTAGATATGTTTTTCTTTAAATATAAGAAAATGTCACACCTATTCTGGTTCAGAAAATGACATTTCAAAGTCTAATCTCAATGCTACATGTGATGAATTCTGTGAGACAACATGTGTATTGCAGGACCTCAAACCTTCAGTAGCATTTCTTCTGTAAGAGTTATATTGTTTATTTGTTTACTTTTTGGTGAAATATGTAATGATACATACAGATATACCTTTCTAGAAGGATAAAAAGCCTAAACAACATGTCCTACATGGACTGACTCAGTGTGATGTGACAGTACTTTGGATCCTACAGACTGGTAAGATGTGACCAGTGTCTAGCATACAAAACATCCTCTGACCCATTACTAATAGATTTACTTCATATCAGCAAGTAAAATGGCATCAAAAATACTTGGTCTAGTGACCTAAACCTTTTCTGCAACATCAACAGTACAGTTTGGAGAAAAAGTTATATCTCTCAGAGGATACTGCTGTTATAGAACAGACATAAAACAAAGTTCATCCCTGTCCATATTTAAGAACAACTGAGATCTTTGGATGAGAAACAGAAAATTGATCCTAAGACTGCCTCCTGTACTACTGATGGAAAGACAGCTCCTAAATGCTTATTCCATGCATGGGTCTCCTCAAATTATCTATGGTATGACCCCGGGTTACTCTCATTAGTGGTAATATATAATTATCACCCATGGGATGGTTAAGGCCAGTCTATAATGGGATAGATTATTTCAAGCACAAAAGGGGGAATGGTTCAGCTTAAAATGGTCCACAAAGGTAGCTAGCCTACTACTTACCTATGAACGTGCAGTCTCACTGAATATCACATGTGCAGATGAGTATATTGACAAAAGTGCTAAACATTTAAATTATTGCAGAGAATTACATTTCATAGCTGTAAATCAGAGACTTTCTGAAGTGCAGGGAGAAAATTTTGATTCTTTCCACCTCCATTTTCCCACTGTAGGATTTTTGAGAAAGTCAGTGCTTTTGGGTCTCCATTGAAAGTGGATGCTTGTGTCCAGTATGCACACTGGTTAATAAATGAAAAAAATAAATAAATAAAATATTAAACAACTAGGATTAAGAACAAAGCAAGAATATGGGAAAAGTTAAAATCAAGACTTTAGTAAGAGAGCTGCAACAGCATTGTGCAGCAGTTTCTGATTTCCAGTTCATTACTATGAAAAAGCTGCTAGTAAAACAGTTTCTAATCTCATAATAGGCAGCAATATATTTATACTTTTATTAGTTAAAAACAACAAGGGTGGAATTTATAGTTCAGGAGTACATAGTTACATAGCTGTTATTTGCGAGGGTTGCCACTAAGTGTATAGCCAAATAAGATAAGTGCAGGTTATTCATTATGATTAAGGAAAAGTGATGGAAATGTAAAACCGTATGTGAAGTACAATGTGAAAGCCATAGGCTTAGTATAACTCTATATGTATTCAGATAATGTGGATGGACAACCTGATGTTTTTGTTAAAGAGTGGAAAGGAGGAGATAGGAAACACTGAAAAAGGGGAGATGCAACAAATAGGGAAATACAGACGGAGAACATTCAGAGGTCAGTGCTGGAGGAGTTTGCAGAGGAGTGGCACTATGTTTTAATTGTGGGATAGACCCCCTCCCCTGTCCTTTGAAATATGTTTTATATAATAGGGTGGTATGGGTAGGAAATTGGTAAGAGGGCACAGGAGAAAGGACAAGAGAAGAAGGGCTAAGGATGTGCCAGCAGGAGTCCCAGTCCACAGAGCCTCAAACATTTCCACTGCCAAATTGTATTGCAGTGGCAGACCATGATGTTGAGGGGACTAGGGCCTATGGTAGTGCAGTGGCTGACACCAACTGGGACACCATACATTGAACATGCTGAAGAGAGACTTTGACTGGCTGAATCCATCTGTCTGTCCATTACCTGCTACAGCACATCTTCAACTGTGTCCTGAAGTCTACTTTCAGTGAGACATAGCTGGCTGTCACCTGCTGGAGTCCCTGTGAGGCCATTCCCGTATAGGCAGATAATTAGTGTTTCCTAATCTGGATCTGTAAAAAAAAAATATTTTCAGGATGGCAACGCCCAGTGTGGTTGCAGCTCATCATGAAAATGCGCAGTATATGTTAAATTTTATGTCTAAATTACAAGAAGTAACAGGATCAAATGAAAATACAGATGTAAAACCAAATTATAGCAGAGATAACTCTGATATAACTTTGACTATTAAGGTCTTCCTGTGAAAGACTTGCTGAGTTACTGTCTGTGGGGCCTGTGAGGCCTACAACACAGTACAAACACTGAAAGTTAGGAATCCTGCTCAACCATGGTTCAAAGTGCTATGTGCAAGTAGAGTCAACTTTTATCAGTTACAGGAGGAGGTGAAGATGAAAGGGACGAGAAAGATAAAGAAAACGTGGATCCTGTACTAGAATCATCAGATTAAAAGCTAACCCCTACAGGCTTGCCCTTCCATCTATTTTACTGACAAATGTTTGATCCTTAGAAAACAAAATGGACTACCCAAAGCAAAGTGAGAAACCGTTGTGTGCTTATCTTTACAGATTCATGGCTAAATTCCACCATTAATGACAGTGCAGATTATGTGGAGGGGCTATCGTTATTTGGAGCAGACAGATCCCAGACTCTCAGTGGGAAATCTTGGGGAGGAGGAGTAACTGGAGTTCCAGCTGTGAGATGGTCTCCACTCACTGCTCTGATAATATAGAGTACATGCCACTAAACTGTAGACCATTCTACTTACCTAGGGAATTTAATGGGGTTAGTATCACAGCTGTATACATTCCTCCCAGTACTAACATAGATGAAGCACTGGCGACATTATACCAGCTGATCACTGAATTGCAAAACCAGAATCCAGACAATGCTCACATATAGTGGGAGACTTCAATCAGGATAATCTGAAGTCATTTCTACCACATTACTATCAGCACGTGGACTTTGCAACTAGGGGTGAGAACATATTGGATAAAGTCTGTACCAATGTCAAACTAGTATGCAAGACAGTGCCTCACCCACACCTGGGAAACTCAGACCACCTCTCTTTAATGCTAGTTCCAGTGTATAGACCATTATTAACCAGAGGGAAGCCATCCAAGAAACAATTACACATATGGCCAGGGAGGGCAGTCTCAGCACTCCAAGATTGTTTTGAAAGCACAGATTGGAACATGTTCAAAGAGATGGCCACTGTAAACAACCTAGGTGAGGACACAGAGTCTGTGATGGGATATATATCAAAGTGTATGGATGATGTGACAGTCAATAAGAACATTACTATGCAGGCCAACCAGTAACCCTGGCTTACAAGTGGGGTGTATGAGCTTCTGAGAGCTCACAATGCCACCTTTACCTATCCTCATTACATCTGAGTGACGCTTCCAGGTGCATCTGCATTGAACTCCTACTGATGCCTCTAGGCATCAAACATTGCCTGTTCATATTTGCATCAATAATTCCAAAACCATGGTATGTACAAGGTTTTAAAAGATGTCACCTTTAAGGTTACACAATGGCAAACTTAACTGCATTAGTATTTGACCTCTGTCTAGTGCATGTAAAAATATATTAACTATTCTTTTTATGATTTTAATTTATATAGATAGAATTTTCACATTTTTCTGAATATCTCAACAACCAAGTAATACAGGCAGAACTCCTTAGCCTCAAATGAAAGTTCTCAGCTAGATGAATATAATGCTGCAGACAGTATGTGTATAACTAATGGTTGCTGAGATATTGTAAGTTGTTTACAAAATATTACAACTGTAATAGTTACTGTGTTTACTGTGATTTATAAAATTCTGTTTAATTTCTAGAACCTAAAAAATATTACCACTATAAAAACAGCTTGCGCTGAAGGGTCTGCCATGTATACTTCTTGCATAATCCTTATGTTTTCAGAGATATGAACATTTGTTTAAAATGTGAGGACATAATTTGATTCTGTCAAAAGGCTTAGGGTCCACCTGTTGGAAATTGCAGTGCAAACTTCCTGAGCTCCATTGGAGAGAATGAGTTAAGTCAGGAGATAAGGATGCCCTTAGGTTAGCCAGAGTGAATGTAAATAGGGCTTGGAGAGATGCCAAACTTGCCTGTGGCTACAAAATTCATGGTCACTCCACAGACTTAAAAGGCTCCAGGCATCTGTGGCAAGGAATTCAATCCATAACAGACTACAAGCCGTCATCTTCTCAGTGTGATGACAGCATTGAATTTCTCAACAAGCTTAACATATATTGAGTAAAAGAAAAACACAATTGCAACAAAGGTCTCTACCAGCCAGAACCAGCGGATGTTTGGAGGACCTTATGCAAGGTAAACCCAAGGAAAGCACCTGGATCTGGCAACATTCTGGTGCAGGTACTCAGGGACTGTGCTGATCAATTGACAAATATCCTCACTGATATATTCAACACCTCTTTGAGTCAGACCATTGTACCCAAATGTTTTAAAACACAACCATCATACCATTGCCCAAGATGTCTCCACCATCAAGCCTCAATGAATACCATCCCATAGCTCTCACCTCCACTGTAATGAAGTGCTTTGAAAGGCTGGTCAAGGACTATATAACATTAAGACATCCTGCAACTTTTGACCAACTCCAGTTTGCATACCAGTCTAATCGTTCCATGGTAGATGCTATTTCATTGGCACTTCACATATCTCTGGCCCACCTGGAAAACAAAAACTGCTATGTGCATTTGCTATTTGTAGACTTCAGCTCTTCCTACAGTACAGTTATCACCCGGCATATGATAAATAAACTGGTTCAAATGGATATCAGTACCCCGCTGTGCAATTGGATACTAGACTTCCTCATAGATAGACCCCAAACAGTATGTGTTGTCAAGAACACCTTGGAGAGCATCATTATAAACACTAGGGTACCACAGGGTTTTGTCTTGAGATCCCTCGCTGTTCACATTGTTGACTCATGACTACATTGCTGTGTACAGTTTGACTCACATAATTAAGTTTGCAGATGACACAACAGTTGTGGGCCTCAACAGCAATGATGATGAAACAGCCTACCGAGAGGAGGTTAACAAACTGATTGTGTGGTGTGACAAAAACAACCTGGCACTTAATGTAAACAAGAACAAGGAGATAATTTGTGACATGAGAAGGAACCCTGGAGTGCACCCTCCACTCCCAATTCACAGAGAAACAGTGGAGAGGGTAAAAAGCACCAGGTTCTTAGCAGTACATATTGCAGAGAATATGTCATGGTCCATAAACACAAATTCCATTGTCAAGCAGGTGTGACAGTGTCTTCATTTTCTGAGAAGAATGACACAAGCAAACCTTCCACCTCTTGTTCTCACAACCTTCTATAGGGGCACTATAGAAAGAATCTTTTCAAAAAGTCTTTCAGTATGGTTGGAAACTGCTTTGTTTCGGATAGGAAGTCTCTTCAAAGGGCAGTGAAAGTGGCCAATAAAATTATCAGGACCACTCTTTCATTTATTCAGGACCAATACTTGTCTTGATATCTCAACAGAGCCGCTAAAATTGTCAGGGACTTCACTCACCCCACCAATGGACTGTTTTCCTTCCTATCATCTGGCAAGCACTACCACAGTTTAAGGTGCAAAACTGCCACATTTAGTAAGAGCTTCTTTCCAAAGGCCATCAGACCACTCAGCTCTACTAACAACATACACAATGATGGCCATCAGGTGTAGCAGATATCTATGTTGATGAGAACTCATATTTTTGTGCAATAACTCAAATGCTAGTCTCAGCTCATATTTTAATGCAATAAACCAACCGATGCAAAACTAAACTTTTTGTGCAATACTGATAACTGTTGGAATTCTGTGCAATAATGTACTGTTTTAGATTAATAAAATGTTTTGGGTGTTATGTCTGTAATGGTTTATTGTGATATAGTAATGTCTGTTGTAATGCTTCTTGTGATGTTTTGCACACTGAGTCCGGAGAAACAAAAATTAATTCAGTTTGCATTGTTGTGTGAAGTCTGAATGACTTTGACTTGACTTTGAAATAAAATAACAAAGGATTAAGGAATGCATAATAAAATAAGAAAATAGAGGGGAAAGTTGGGGAGGAACAAAAGAGAAAATACACACAAATTCTCAAATCATGATACATATATTCAATTTCATTTAAAACTATTTTATTTTTATAAATCTATATTGAAGTAAAACATAGTGTACAGGAAGTGCTTATACAGACTTTTGGATGAAATTGTATGAGAAGTGCTAATGCATATATGGCAGGATAGTGCTTGCTATCAAGTTATGTAGAGGTGTACATGTTGCAGTTTACTACACAAACATAATGATCATATCTGTGCCTGATAGGCATTTGTTTGCAATACTGCACTGAGAACACCCTTTATAAATACTTAAATCTTATGTAATCCTGACATATCTCTCACACTTGCAGTAATCTACTGAATGCACTGCAGTGTTTCAGCTGCTATGCTGTATATATATATATATATATATATATATATATATATATATATATATATGTATTAGTAATAAAATGAGTTAAAGACAGAATACTGCACTTATATACTGATACCTCTTTCACACTAGTATGTCATTTACAATGCTAAATTTTCTCCTTCATGGAAAACCTTCTCACACTCACTCAACATGGTTTTAGGCCATACCACAGAACAACTGTTGTTCTCTTATCATTTACTCATAAAATAGCTGAGGCTAGAGATAAAAAACAACTCATATCCTGTTTTTTCCTCGACATCTCCAAAGCATTTGACACTGTCTCTCATCCTATTCTAATTCTAAGTTTGTTAACCTCAAGCTCTCTTCTCCCTGCCTTTGTTGGTTCACTAGTTACCTCTCCAAGAGGCAACAATTGTCAGATGACTCTCTTTCTGCTCCCCCTCCCTTCCCGTCACATCTGGTATACCCCAAGGTTCCATCCTGGGTCCCCATCCTGTTTAACATTTTCACAAATGATCTTCACACATCTTGCAATCAGTGCTCCCTAATACAATATGCTGATGATTCTGCTCACATCTCCATTTCCAATAACTTCTCAGAACTCCATGCTCAGACCCAAGACACCTATCTATCCACTGAAAGTGGCTGTTTGATAATCAAGTAATCTTAAACCCCACCAAAAAATAAACTTCTGCTTTTTCTCCCTCATTTTCTTGTGAGGTACATACCAAAAGGGGCGTTGTACTCTATAATGGGTCTAATGAGTGATGACTAGAGGGGACAATTACTTCTTTTTTTCTGGATGAGAATCCTTTTGTGATGAGATGAGCCACATAGAAGGATTTCCTTACCACTGTGGCAATGTGATTATCAAAGGAGAGACTACTGTCCACCTGTGTCCCAAGGTCTCTTATCACATTTTTGGCATTAAGTAGACTACCAGCTATGTGGTAGTTCATGGGTACAGAGTTTTTACCAAAGGGGATGACAATACACTTTTTGGCATTGACATATTGCTCGCTCATCTATAAACACCTCTCTTTTTCTGTGGACTCTTTTACTCTCTCGGAAAATGCAATTGCTAAATACATGTTCAATGTAAAAAAATTATTTTATCATGTGTACATACTATACTTTCTCTGCATTCTGGAGCTGATGTATTGGAGCATGTAAGTTATGTACTGTAATTTGTATTGGAGCATTTCTCCTTGAGCCAGATGAGATGATGATAGAGGAAGAGAGATTTACTTCATGGTTGTGTAATCTGTCAAACAATTGACCCCATTGTGTTTTTTCTAAATATATTCAGCTTTGACCATATCTGAAGCTGTCTGTGCTTTCCTGCAGCATGATGGGAACTGCTGAGGACTCTGCTGTTTTCTGCAATGCATTCACATGAACTCAAGTCCTTCTTCGTGAATGGTCGAGACTGACTTGCATGCATAAATGGCCTTGCATGTTCTCTTATTACTGTGATTCATACAGATTAGTGGGCCTCATGTGGATACAAAATGGTTAAATGGACCAGAATTTGCATTAAATAGTTTTAACACTGACATATTAACTTCCAATTATATGAGATAGGTGCCAAATGACTTAAGGAAACACAGACTTCATAAAGTTAGAAAAAAAT
The DNA here is from genome assembly GCF_019279795.1 of Protopterus annectens. Lineage (NCBI taxonomy): Eukaryota > Metazoa > Chordata > Ceratodontiformes > Protopteridae > Protopterus > Protopterus annectens. The sequence continues at coordinate 466,555,828 of NC_056743.1, read as the reverse complement.
AATAAAAATATTGAAGTTTAGTATGGAACACTTCAAAATGATATAGAAATGTGCACTTTACTGATATGATGAGCATGATAGCATGGCTTTAGTGAATAGTGTAAAGCTGTCATTTGCAATTGGAAAATCATTACAGCAGCAATTGGAAATGATTAGTGATCACTGAGGAATTCATTTACTTCACTGTCATTTAGTGAATGTATACATATGTGTTTTAATTTTGAAGCACTGCAGTAGTAAGGATGTGTTGTTGGCCGAACATCCATGTCCATTCTTGAAGATTTCTGAGTGTCACTGAAAAATGAAAACTGACAGTATTATGAATACAAAACGGTGGTAGAGGGTGGGTAAGGCTAAAACTGTTATTAAAGTGATTGATTTATTATTTTGAATGCATTTATGATACTGCAGACTTTACAATGGCAGACATTTACTTGGCTGGACTGAGATTTTGCAAGTGTATATATTTATGGGGTTTGTGATAACTTTTTATAGGAGGATGTAAGACACACATGGTCATTGTTGTGTTGTTTGACAAAAGATTACATCAACAAAAGTTTTTCATGTATGACTGTGGTCTTTTTCTTCATATGCAGTAATGATGCAAAACAAGGAATCAACAGAGAGAAAGGGCATCTTCAACCATGAGGAAAATTAGATCATCATGGCAGCCCTTTGGACATTTGGAAAACATCTATTGTGTAAGGGGGGGGGGGGGCAAAACAAGCAGAGATAACAAATACCTGGAATGAAATTATCCTGGACATTAGTGCAGTGGGTAGCAGAAAACACACATTAACACACTGCTTGGAGAGGGCAAAGGTTAGGGCAGAATGTGCTAGAAGCAAGTTGAGGAAGAATGCAATTGTTCATAACAGTGCTGGGTTTGGGGCACTAACAATTACTCCATTAACACCTCTAAATCTGTGAGGATGACTATGACACATAAGATGATGGCAATGGTATAGATGTGGAGTAGACACTAGCTGTTACCAATGTCTCTGGCAGCAACACACATCTCATTCTAAAGGTTGGTTTAAAAACAATAACATGTATTTATATTGAATGCTAACAAGGAATGATTGCATTAAACATATGGCAATTACTATTATAAGGTGAGCCTTCCACATCTGCACAGAATGACGATGAAGGCAGTGTGAATGCTAAGTCTCCCCCATGCCTTAGTAGTAGTGCGTGCAACCTCTTTACTAGTACTGTTTTCAAATAAATTCTTACAGGGTCAGCAGCAGAAACAAACAGTTCCACTACACCAATAAATCTGGAGGGTGTCATCAGCAGAATGACTATGATAGTGAAGATGATAACATAGTTATACTTATGAGGCAGCCTGAGGAAAGTGAAAAGTTGAATAGTAAGATTTCACACCCCACGATATGTTAGTAACTATGCAGGAAGTGATAGTGTATCATGAAGTCAAGAATATGCAACATTGCACTCAAACCTAAACAGGAGGACAAGTCATACAACTCTATACCAGTATCTCCAAAATCAATGAGCAGCTTCTGGATGGTTGTAAGCAGACAGTGGCAACTGAGTCCAAAGTGACACCTTTACAAAGGGGAGCCAGGCAGAGGAATTAATTACAGCTACCCTACGAAACATGTAAATCATTGGCTGCCCATCAATAATTGTGCTGTGACATTGTTGTAGCTCAGACCACTGCTGCAGAGAGTCAGCTGGAAATGTTGAGATTTCTACAGGGAAGGGCTGTGAGAGGATTTCCAGCAGTACTCAGAAAGGGCACAGAATACAGATAAGGCCATCATCACACTGATCTGCAGTGTACTGTCTCAACACAAATTTGTGCTAGCCTGCATTTGAACACTAGTTAGGACTTAGACTCAAGCAGCAGCCAGTCTTGGAAGGGTTAGGGGATGTGGTACTGTCTGCACACTTGGGTGCAGATCACATGACTCTACAAATGCTTTTCGTGAAAGTACTGTAATTAGTCAGGAGGAACATGCAGGTCATGTCAGCATTATTTACTCCTAGAAAAAAACCTCTCATTCAAGGTCCCAGTCACATTCCTGCAGTACTGTCAGATCACTGTCTGCAGGTTCAACTGCATCTAGTATATCTCAACATCAGTCCAACTCATTAGCTGTCATGACAGCCCCTCTTCAAAATCAGTTCCACTATTACATAGCCTATCTGTAGGACATGTTTGTATGTGTGACCTACTGTGATGCAAGTGTGAGAATTTTTGTAGCATAGCTAGGGCAGAGCAGCAGGTGCAACTGCTCTTGGTGCAAAGTGTCAGGGGCCAGAGTCAGCCAATCCTGATCCCTCTTTAATGCAATACCAGTTTACATGAGTGCTGCAGTGCTCGGTGTCTGGTCTAAACGATAGCAACGTGCAGTTTGCTACAGTTTTAATTTTATAAAAAAAAAGAAATCTTATGTTTTTAACTAAAACCTAAGAGCTGTAGTGCTCCATGCAAGAAGCATATAAAATGTAGAAAGCAGTTTGCTACAGTATAAAAAGAAGATTTTTTTTAATTAAAGCATGAGTCCTTTAGTGCTGTATGCAGGTAGGGTACAAATTTTAGCAAATGTTTGCTACATTTTAAAAGAAGACAATTTTGTTACTTTTTTTTTTCCTTAAATAAAATATGTTGATGGATGATTGGGTGTATGGCACAAAAACAGGACATGAATTGTTGGAGCGGGGTGAGGGTGTGGAGGGTGTTGTGCATCTGGACACTTGGTTGGTGTGCCACTATAAGGCACATTTGTGTTGTCTGTGTGTGTGTGGTTTTTTTTTGCTGTTTAATGGGAGAGCAGGGGGATAGCACTGGTTCATAGTTCTGGGCTAGGGCTCTGGTTGAACCAGCCATCCTTCTGGACAATTTTATTACTTACAGTTTGACCCTCACAAATGCAGGTCAATATTTAACTCAAAAATTAATAAGTTATTTAAAAAAAATGTGGTGGGCTGTTTAGGACACTTTTCAAGTGTATTTATTTCTTTGCTGTAATGATTATACTTAAAACCTCTGGGAACTGTAGAACGAAATCTCTATGTCATAATATAAAATTGAAGTCATTAACACCATTAATGCCCTATGCATTGTGATTTATACAGTTGGCAGTTGCCTACGACTAGGATTAGTGTGTTTTCTTTGATCTCTAGAGTGAATACAAATGAAATCCAAGGCATCTTTTGAAATCTACATAAAAATAAGTATTTTTATCCATTGTACTGCACGTTTAAACTGTGTATTACCATCTACTTTTAACAGTTTTTTTACCCATTTTAACTGTTTTGCTGTTTCACTGTTTCAACTGTTTTCCTGCACTTTGTATTTTCTACTACTTGTGTATTTTATAGCATAGGCTAGATTCAGATTTGTTGAATATAGACTGTTTGGCATTATCTGAACAGTAAAACTAGCCATCTTACATTGAGGGCCCCTTGCACCCTTGTGACAGAAGAGTGTAGCAAAGGACCCATCTGAGTAGGAGATGGTTGGAATAAGGCCCAGTATTGACCATTTCCATTGGCCAACTTGTCTGAAAATTACTTAACTTAGCTTGTATTTAGGCAGCACATTTGCAAGGGCCTGTGCTCAGTTTACAGAAGCTGATCTAAGATTGGTGTGGTTTCTCTGATCTCTGGACTGAATCCAAATGAAATCCAAAGTATCCTTTGGAATCTACTGAAAAATAAATATTTTTATTCATTGTACTGCACTTTTAAACTGTGTATTACTGAATTGCCACCTAAGTTTAACTGCTTTTTAGCCGGTTTAACTGTTTTGCTGTTTCACTGTTTTAACTGTTTGCTGTTTGAGATGTTTTTTTCCTGAACTTTGTATTTCCTAGTACTTGTGTATTTTAAAGCATAGGCTAGATTCCGATTTGCTGAATCTAGACTCTTAGGCATTATCTGAGCACTAAAACCAACCATCTTACATTAAGAGGGCCCCATGGACCCTTGTGCGTAAGAGTGTAGCAAAGGACCTATCTAAGTTGGACATTTTTGGAATAAAGCTGAGTATTGAGCATTTCCATTGGCCAGCTGGTTTGAAAATTGTTTAACTTAGCTTGTATTTAGGCTGCACATTTACAACTGTCCTCATTAAAGTAAGCACATTTACACTTTGTATTATGGATGGTCAGTTCTCCTCCATTTTTTTCTGCCAGCCTGATTGGCATGGGTATCCTGAGGCAGTGTAGCAATTGCCTTATGTACACAGACAACCCACTACTCCTAAACCACTCAACCTCAATTTTTGAGAGATGCATATACACAAAGAATTTGGAATCCTTGCTCTCTCATTCATAAAACAGTGACACTGGACAGGCTGTCAGCCCATATACTATTCCCTTGCATGGACCAAGCTCTCAACACATAAACCATCATATGTGGAGGTACTCACCAGAAATTTACCTAAACACCAGAGACGTCTGAAAACACCAGAATGTTACACCTAATATAGTACCTACAGCACTCAATACACATAAAACCAAAAGCACAAGTGTCACTCCAAACAAGCCTCTACGGCAAAGCACATCTAAACCAAAATTTTAGTCATAGGTGATTCTATAGTGAGACACACAGATGTCCCACTCACCAGACTGAACAAGGAGAAAGTTACTAACAGCTGTCTGTTGGTTGCCATAATCCATCAGATTGCACACGCACTCGTGTCTCCACAACAAGTGCTGTTATGACTCCATCATAATTCATGTTGATATGAATGACTTGAGATGCATCTTACTAGACTATATGAAGATAAACATGACTGAGCTCTCTGAAAATATGTCTCAGGCAGGTATGTCTCTAACCTTGAGCAGCATACTACCTTCACCTAAGATGATATCACAACATAAACAAAAAAAATGATTGACTTCAACAATTGGCTTCATTTCTGGTATCATTCTAAGGGGATCCAGTACCTGTCAGCCTGCGATGACATGGTAGATAGACCACACTGCTTTACCAGAGATGGGCTTCATCTGTCACCTCTGGGATTTTGGTTACTGGCTAAGGCTCTTCCCTACCCATAGTGCCTTTTTAGGCAATGTCACAGCAAGAAAATTCCTGACTTACAAAATATCTTAAAAAAGCAACCTCAAGGTTATGCTGCTAAATGCTAGGAGTCTAAACCTAAAATTGCACTCACTGGAAGAAGTCCTCACCTTAGAAGATGTTGACACATCTGTGCAGTCACAGAGACTTGGTTTAAGGCCACAAAAAGCACCCCAGCCAAACTGGGTTATAATTCCTTCCACATATTCACATCACAAACTGAAAGTGTGAGAACTAAAGGATGTGGACTATCAATATTCAACAAAGATAAATACACCTCTAGATTGTTTAAACAAAACAATTCCCTTGAACTAATCCAGGTACAACTGACTGTACTTAAGACCCCTCTCCAAGTTAATGTTAGTTATAGGACCCCTCCATAAACCAGGACACCCACACTGCATAGATGGATCTACTCAAATTGCTCAAGATACAACCAAACACCGTGGGTTGTAGGTGACTTTAACTACCCATCCATAGATTAGTTAAATTATACATGTACTAACACACTTGGCCAAAGGTTTTTGGACTTCATCAACTCTAATGCCATGGACCAGTTGTTTGACAGCCCCACAAGGGTCCCAAACATTCTAGATCTGGTGCTCACTAACATGGGTGATCATTTCACCACCCAATGTGTGCGCCCCTCCCTAGTGAGGTCCGATCATAAATCAGTCTCATTAGTAGTAACAATAACATCTGACCCTCCACTAGCAGCAACTAGACTAACAAACTTCTCCAAAGCCAGTTACATCCTTATACATGATGGCATTAATAACTTCATAGCCCCTGCCTTCACTGATGGCATGGAAACCTATACTGGGATTTACACCATATCTTGTATAAGCATCTATACAGATGCATTGACACAGCTCTACCTGATAGGATCAAAACAAGATCCTCAAGAAAGAACAAGCCTGACTAGTGAATGTCTACCATTAACAGGTTATACAATAAGAGAAAGAAATTGCTGTCCAAGAACAGGAAGGAACGGCCTCTGAAATAGAAACATTCCCTCCTCAGCTTAAAAAAGCAAATAAGACACATCATAAGGCATTCTAAAGCTAACAATGAATCCAAATTTGCCTTCTTTGCTAAGGACAACCATAACATCTTCTTTCGTTACATCAGAAACTTTAAAGGAAAAAAAATAGATCTGCACAGAACAGGTTGTTAATGGCACCACATATACTGAACCCACAGAAATATCCAATCTGCTATCTGACAATTTCACTGAAAACCTCTCCACCTATCCCTGCCACATATTCCTCAAAGCATCATTACAACCTGCCCTCCAACTAGTATCTGCAAGGAGCAGGTCATAAACACTCTCCAAAGCCAAAAACACAGCCTCTGTGGCACTTGATAATATCCCAGGCTGTGTTCTAAATGGATTAAAACAGGAACTAGCTGTACTTCTGGGTACTCTTTTTAACCACGGTCTAAGCACTGTTTTTGTACCTGATGAATTGAAAACAGCAACCATCATCCCATTATATAAAGGTGGCACTTCCATATAACCTGGGAACTATAGACCCATAAACCTAACCAGCATAATCTGCAAGACTATAGAAAGAATAATCATGGACCTTATCAACAAAGATGTAAGAGATCTCCAAATGCTTGAACCAACCCAGTTTAGCTCCATTAAAGGGAGATCCTGCCTCTTGAACTTGGTATCCTTCTTTGAGACAGTCACCAAAGCCCTGGACAAAGGCAAATCCATGCATATGGCCTACCTGTACCTGGCCAAAACATTTGTCACTATTCCCCACTCAGGCATCTTTGATAAATTCAACCAGCTGGCAATTAACCAGTATATTGTCAGGTGGGTTGCAGACTGGCTCACCAATAGAATGCACACAGTCAAAATCGGTGACTCTACATCCACCAGCAAAACTGTAACCAGTGGTGTTCCACAGGAATCTGTGATGGGGACCCTGTTGTTTGGAATCTACTTCTTGGATGCACAGGCTAAAATAAAAGACCTATGGCTGACAAGGTTTGCTGATGATCGCAAACTGGGTGCAGTCATTGAGTCTCCAGATGATGTCAACATCCTACAAGAGGGACTTACACAGACAAACAACTGGGGCCAAAGTCATGGGCTAAAATTCAATCCAAAAAAATGCATTATCATCCCATTTAGCATGGGCAATGTTCCTGCAGATTGCCACATTAATAACAGCAATATAAACATACAATCAGTGGTGAGAGATTTGGGCACACAGGTTGACAGCAACCTTTCCTTTCAGCACCACATCTCCACAGTGGTAAGAAAGGCTTCCTACATCACCCACCTCATAAGTAAGGGCATTGCATCCAGAACAAAAGAGATTATAACCCCATGTACTCTTCACTGATCAGGCCAATAACAGAGTACAATGCTACCTTTGGTATGTACCTTACTAGGCACCTGCAGCAACTGGAAAGACCTCAAAGGTTTCTTACAAAGAAAATTCAGGGTCTTCAGCATATGTCATATGTTGACAGACTGAAATCACTGCCACTATACTCTGTGTCTTACAGACTACTCAGAGGTGACCCCTGCAATGTAATGGAAATGCTGCACATTCATAAATCAAATGGTATTAGATGCACTTGCTTTAGGGAACTCAACCTAGTATGTGACATCAACAGGGCTTGCTGGAGAGAGAAATATGTCTCATAGAAGTTACCTCTCCCCTGGAACAAACTTATAATTCAGGTGAAACAGAGCCCCTCGTTGACCCTATTTAATTGGAGTTTGGATGATTGGATGGGAAACTGCAAATTTGTCCCAGGAGTTTCAGTTGTGTTCCTCTTGCACAAGGGCAGTAGTTGTTGACTTAGTTCTGCTTAATACTTTGATATTCTTGGGAACAAAGGTTATACTTGGCTAGGCTTGTAAGTGCCCTAGGTCCATTAGCCTAGTAATCTCTTATGATCCTATAATAATACACAAGTTTTAAGACAAACACTGATAACTGATAAGAACATAAAAAATTAATGTCAGTATCCTGCCATGTAAACAAACACTGCTGCCATTTCACCCTCACCACTGGACAAATTATGATGTGAATTGCAAAATAAAATAATCTGATGTGCAGTACCTCAACAGGCAACATACTGTAATCTGAGAAAACAGCGCATAATACAAAAATCAGTATGATAATTTTTCATTTAAATGTAAGGTGTGCACTTCTGTCAAATACTGAATTAACCATTTTACTAATTATTTATTTGGTTTATTTAGTTTACCTTCATAATGTCGCAGATGGTTTGTGCGATTGTGTAGAACATCGAATCATGTGAACGAATTTCAGAACGTGTTCGCGGCACTATGTCAAAACTCACTTAGTGGAATCTGGATGTCGAAAAGATGTTGTTCAGTTGAATGGCAAATTGCATTCACAATTCAGCCATTTGAACATCTGTGAAGTGACATTACGGATTTATGCAGGTGTGCTTTCGCTCAATTGTTTGTCACACAAACCATCCACGACATTATGAAGGTAAACCATTTTATTTATTTAACATTTGTTGACCAGGAAAGTCTGACTGAGCTAGAGCCCTTTTTCAGTGGAGGCCCAGGGAGAAAAGCTCCACAGAAGAACAAAGTTACATACATAGCATTAATGAGAATGATACAGAGTGAGTAGTAATTTGGTACACGAGAAGGTTATACAAGTGTATCCTTGTCCCACTTAAGAACATTCTGTATGTAAACTACCTCACTAGAATTTATTGTACAAAACAGTTTAAGATGTGATTATTCCTTGTGTGATGTTTTATGACATCACTACAAAGCAAATGTCGAGCATTTGGGCATGACTTTTGCTAACAATAATATGAATACCTGTTCTGAAGTAAAAAAAAAAAAAAAATTAGATGAGAAGAAATGCCAGATGAACTGCAACAGCAGACCATGCACAGCACAGCATAACCCATGGCTATCACTGCATTCATCAGTTATATTCTATATGTTTTTAACAAGAAAGAAAACACTATACCTGAATGTCATCGTCCGGAGTTCTGGACTAGATGCCACCTCATTACCTTTGCAGCCAAATGCTCTGCATGAGTCTCTTACTATTTCTTCCAGCTTGTCATAATTGGTCATAGTGGGAATGAAACTGGGAGCTACACCACCAGACCAGTCCATGATCATTTTTTCTAGTATGCAACATGCAGTATATATCCTACAAGCAATAACTGGGTTGTACTGAAGGACACCCCCAGACTCATCCAGGTACTTTATCCAACTCTTCACAAGGCCAAAGACCCTCTCATTGACAATAGGGTTCTGGGTAAGGGATGTGTTGTAAATCTGTTCTGCAGCTCCATTTGTATTTCTCACTGGTGTTATGAGCCATGAGTCCAGTAGATATCCAGCATTAACTGAAAGGCAAAAAAAAAAAAAAAAAAATGAGAGAGACAGAGAGAGAGAAAGATAAGTTGCGGAGGGGGGTGGCAAAACAAAGTAAAGTTGGTTTAGTATTCAGCAATAAATTTTGCCATGAGTAATTATGTAAATACAATAGAAAAAAGAAAAAAACATAGTTTTTCTGTTTGCTAACAGGATAACCACTGGGCATCCTACAATGTAGGAAGATCAATTAAATTAAATTAGTGTGGCAGATATAGGAATCGTGTAAACTACCAGGATGCTGAGCACCACAATGCATCACACAGTAAAAGGGAAATGATGGAATGCTAGCCCTTTTTATTGCAGTACCACAACCTGTGGACCAGAAAGGGTCCTAATTGCAACATATGTATAATCTATTCCACCAAGTACCTCACGGAAATCTGCCACTCTATAAAAGGCAAACATAGTCCTGGCAGGGTCTTGTGGTAACACTGCAAAATAGATGTATTGATTCATACATGTCAAACTTTCATTCAGGAATTGCTGCAGTATCCCCAAGGCAGAAGCCTGTGAGATCTCCAACATGCCCCTAGTTGGTCTCTGAACGATCCCCGTAGCAAGTATAGTGATGGTAATGCATACCTTAGTATCCACAGGGATAGAAAAGTCATACAGTCCTCCAGTACAACTATGAGGGTCATGCATACTCACTAAGACCCTTATAATATCTGTCAACTCTGAACCTATCAAGTTTCTTTCTATTATCAAAGTTATAATGAGTTAACCTCTGCCAATATCTGCTCCTTATAGCTGGCAAGTGTCACTAGATGCAAGCAGTTTTGGCTCGTCCAAGACAAGCAACTCACACCTAGAAATAGCAAAGGTAGCAGCAAGTGACATAATTTTTGTCTGTTGGAATGTAGACAGAATTGGTGAAATCCCTCTTTATCTAGTGTATCTGTGGATGGCATGGAAATGTGGGAAAATTCCACTATGAATCGGAAATAGGTGAGAGAATGTTTCATTCCCATATGCTATTTTACATAATTTTTCATTTAAATCTCATTATTACTTCATTTTCATAGGCTCGTTCAAGGTCATCATGCATTAGTGTAGGTGGCCTCTATGAACTGGACAGTGTAGATAGCCTTAATGCATCAGAGTAATAACTATGAATACCATCTAAGTAATTGTCTGAGCGCCCTATACCTATTATCCTAATATATACCACAATATTAGGAAAGGTGACCCTACCTCTCCCAAGAATGCACTGTGAACAATTGTAATCAAATTATTTTCAACTGATCATGATTAAAAAAAAAATGAAATATCACTTGACTAAGTGTTGCATAGCTTTTGAAGCTAGTTGTCTATTGCACCCATGTGAATCTACGTAAGGCATTGTTAATGTAAGAAACAATGGATTTTAAAATGCATTTACAGTCTGTACCAGTGCATTAACATTTGACTATAAACAAGAGTGTTAGAAAGGGGAGATTAATTATAGTTCATAGGTGTTTACTAGGCTAATTACAACAAGGGCCTTTTTAAGCCTAGCCATGCATCCCAAATCTTTGACAAGTTCTAGTACCCTTGATAAGTGTAAGCAGGGGCTTGAGAGCTGAAACATTTACAAGCAGAAGGTGAACCACTTACAGGTTGTCTGTGTCCATTTGAGACATTAGAATTGTAGAAGATTAATATGGGATGCAATTTACTAGTACTAAGCCATGTTGGGAAAAGGTCTTAGTTAGCATTTGTATAGATTTATCAGTAGCTAGACTGTCTTTCTGGGGAAGGTGATACTGCAGCTGATATGACATTCATTGCAGCAATACAGAATGAAAGTGTGCATAGTGTGCGGAAAATGTTTCTAGTTGGTTATATTGTTGTTGTAACCAATCTATGATTCAGTGATGCATAAATCACTGGGAATAATGTCCTTAGTTGTCTGAGGCTAGGGAATGAAGTAAAATGACCACATTTTTACTGGTTAAAAAGTACCATTGCTCAAATATTCTCATTCTAAATGTGTTATATCAATACAATGAAAACAAACAGAGTGGTATACAGTGGTGGTTGTGACAATCACTGTTGTGACTATGAATGAAGTATAAAAACAATCCTTTTCAGCCAGCTCTAGTGGCATAGAGGGGTGAAACACTTACTGCTGCCCAGGAAATTGGAGTTTTTAAAGCAGCCTGGATGAAGCAAATTCCTTGCAGTACAAAGTACATCACCCTGTTAGTTATAGTTTCTTGAAATGTTGAGAGATTTTCCACATGTGAAGTACAAACATTTTTTTTGTATATAAGATTGCAAAAGGATAGCTGAGGTGGGGAGTTTGTTTTTCACAAAGTTTTAAGGCTTAACTTATGTCTTATTCAGTTTGCTTTACAAATGCAGATTGCCATGTCATAAATAGTTATTTGCAGTGCAATTTGCATGTAGCAGTGACATTAGCATGGCTCTCTAAAAATTACGCTTATGCTAAACTGTATATATATATATATATATATATATATATATATATATATATATATATATATATATATATATATATATAATGTGTGTGTGTGCCCTACCCACTCATACAGGGGACAGAGACTGCATACAGAGCACGTTAGTTACTGTTTGTTTAAATCATAGACTTTTGGCCATATCAGATATCTGTAAGATCCATATCACTATATATATATTTATTAGTGCCATGACTACCAAAGAAATGAGTATTCCCTGCTCTGAAGACATGACCAAGAAAAATTCCTAAAAGTTTCCACCAGTTATCCCATAACTACAGAGGGATGGCTCATTTGCATTGCATGTAATGAAAATATCACTTAATGTAGCTGTAATCTATGACAGCTGTGTTGCATTACTGTGTGCGTGTTGGGGGGGGGGGGTAAACAAAGGTATGTTGTTATCCTACTGTACTGCTGTGGCAGGTAATGGCCAGATATGTATATCAATTCTTATTTACAAATGTAAATGGTTTTACTGTGTCATTACTCTGCCAACAATCTTTGCTACACACGTCTTGTGAAATATGCAAGATGGTAGGGCATTTCATTTGCATTCCTTTTTCATGCCTAGACTATTATATGCACCTGGTCATGATTGTAGACATTCACAGTATTTTTCAGATGGCTGTGAATTATGTAAGGCTGCACTGTGTTTTTTTTACATTTGCCAGTCCTAGGCAGGTGTGAGAAATTTTGTGAACACTGCCTACTACCTTTTTCAACTTTGTAGTTATTACCACTGTAGTTCTTTAAAGTTAAGGAAACACTAATGTCTACAGTGATTGTTGCAAAGTACATAGTACAACTGTAGGTTTACATAAGGCTATTGTATAGGGATTGTTTATTGAAAAGTACATAGTACAACTGTATGTTTACATAAGGCTATTGTATAGGGATTGTTTATTGAAAAGTACATAGTACAACTGTATGTTTACATAAGGCTATTGTATAGGGATTGTTTATTGAAAAGTACATAGTACAACTGTATGTTTACATAAGGCTATTGTATAGGGATTGTTTATTGAAAAGTACATAGTACAACTGTATGTTTACATAAGGCTATTGTATAGGGATTGTTTATTGAAAAGTACATAGTACAACTGTATGTTTACATAAGGTTATTGGGAACAGCACAGGCTTTTTGTCAGTACAGTAAGAGTTGTGACAAGTGTAAGGCTTACATTTTTACTTTCTGAGAGTCATTAGTTTTGTACTGCTTTAATTTGCAAAGTATTCCAAGCAGTTATTTTTTGTGCATTACATAATGAACTGTGGTTTATATCCAAAGGATATGCTGAGGTAGTCAATAATCATTTACGATTTATATTATTTATCTTAAAAGACAGTCTCTTGCTTTATTATATGCACTCTTCAGCATGAAACCTGGAATCTATGACTATTTGTGTTTTTTTAAAGATTCCTGATTTTTGTCTTGAACTGTGTATAGTTCATATGCATGAGGAAATGTTACAAGCTTGCTGTCAGAATAATGTTAATGCAGATCTGGTGCAGAGTACTTATAAAAAAAAAACTTATAAAAAATGTTGTATAGCAGATAACCAAAACTGAATGTTGCGATTCATTTATAAGAGCACAACCAACCAAAACAAAAAAATGCTTCATACTCATATAACTGTATTACATTAAAAAGATAGGGGTGTTTACTTTTTTTAAATGGTTGATATGATATTTTTGTAGCCAAACAAACCAAGAATTTCTGGCCCCTTTTATTTAGTCTGTCCATTGGGTGATTATATTTAATGTGTTAAGAGCTTCCAGCACATTCAGGTATTTTCATATCTGTAACATTTCTTAATGCCTTTCCATAAATACTTTGTTATCATAGCTAGTCTCTCCATGCCTTACTTTGACAGAATTGTGCATAGCATCTAGCAGAATTCACTTCTGATCTAGGTAAGACATGAGGCATTGATGTATTGGTCTAATACTTTTTGCAGTTGCAGAATGGATAGACACTGGTCTGTAGTTGTTCAATCCTTGATCTCCCTTGTTACACAACTACTGTCCATCATCTTATAGCTTTTGCAATCCTTTTTTTCAGTTAGATTTCGATTTCTTAGAAATGCCACTTATATGTGATTTATGAAGGTGTCACATATCTATAGAACAAAAAGGTGAAATTTCTCTGACCAAGAATATGGGCAATGTATTTTTACTATATAGACTCACAAGTATTTGTGTGTGTGTGTGAATGCATGAATGTGTGCGTATGTATGAGTATGTAAACATAGCTTTATTTAAAACTCCCTCCCCAACAATGCAAAAATATAACTAGTGAAACTCCATAAACATTGGGAGGATATTCCAGCCTACTATACATGCAATAAAAAATGAGGGAGGCCAGCAATAGTCTATTCAAGCAGTCAAAAATGTGCACCATGAAACTGCTTGTCATCCCCATATTGCTGTCACAGAATGCAAGGCAAACTTTTCATGCATATTTATGCAGGTGTGACTGTACACAAAAAAAAGTGTGCATCACTCACACAGACCTGCATTCATTTAGATATATTCATTACTATCAGATCATTTGGAATATTTTGTATGTCACTTGTTTTTGGTAAGTTAGATGCTAATGAAATCCTTCCTCAAGAATACATCCTATGAGAGCAGAAACCTGCATCTCTTAACAACAGATGTCAGTACAGTTTTGTAATTTACCAAATATACATTCCACTCTATTAATGATGATGAGAATGATGAAAAGGCAAGCAACGTACGCATTTCTGTGTAACATGCTTCATAAATCCAGAATACGCAGGGCCATCATGTTAAACCATCAATTTAGCACCTTAATTTTCAAGAGTACTATGTTACGTATAAATATTTGCATCCTGAAATGTGCTAAATTAATTATCAGAATACACTGCAGTCATACGACAAATAGTTTCAACAGGTGGGGTAGCCAGTTCTGACCAGCTTGATTTTTCCCCCTGGTGTTGCATCTGCTTTCTGCATTTCACTCCTCCTACTTACTTTAATAAAATACCACTATTTTACCTTGAACAGAGCTCATGACTAATAATTTATATTATCGTCGGTCCACCTACCTGATTTTCAGTCATAAATAAATAACTATAAAAATGAGTAATTATTGGACTCCAGAAATGATGCACTTTTCATATTTAACAGTGAATGTCGACTTCCTTTTCTGAGATAACTGCATGTTGTAAAAATGAAAATCACCATCCATCTTGGAGACCTTTCCTGTAGGGTGGAAATTTGAAATTTTTTTGTGGTTTTGTGCTAATGCTCCAAAAGCTATAAGGCCATAGTTAGCATGAGTTAAGTTTTTACTCTTTGACTTAGAGAAAGGTAAAATAAATAAATAGATAAATAAATTAAACAAATCCTAATCACAGATTAGTATTTTAAAATATATTTATCGTTCTTAGTGGATTGCAGGCTGGGTATCCTTTAGGAGGAACATAAAGCATGAATTTACATTCACTTTAATAAGCCTAATGTACACCTGTAAGCACTATTATAGCAAACAGTCAAAGTGGGAGAAAACACAACCAGACATGAGTATCAAAATGATTAAAAGTGGACTGTACAACTGTACAATATATAGTACATATATTAAATAAGTTTTGTCAGTACTGGTGTATTAGGTTCACAGCCACTTACTGGGCAGTTTGTCAGTGAGGATCATAAGAAGTCTAACCTTACATGTCAAGCAGAGTGCCTCTTTGGCCCTCTTCAAAAGGAAGCTTGATGATTGGATGGGAGATAGGAAATTCACCCCGGGGATCACGTCAGTCGCCCTGCTAGACAGGAGTCCAGGGAAGTAAATATTGTGGGAAGAAATATCCAGGGAAGTGTTATGGCTAGGCTTGTATAGGCCCTAGGGCTGCTAGCCTAGTTATGGCTAGGCTTGTATAGGCCCTAGGGCTGCTAGCCTAGTACCAACCTATGAACCTATGAACCTTATAGTCCCTTGGCAGTTTTATCCCTTATATTTTGCATTTGAATGACTCAGATGCATGCAGAACAAAGATATTTCAGGACATTTATTTGTTACCCATATCTATGATGGAAATATTCTTATTGCCCCTAACGGAGGGATAAAACCGTACCTACACCCCAGGTAACCCCCGGTCAATTATTAGTGGTTCAGATGATAAAGAAACTAGTATTGTGGGATGGGAGTGGCAGACTGAGTGCGGGTAAATGAGCCATCAGGTGAAAATCCTGAGCATATCTAAACAATCCTACTTTCGTTTTTGATTTACTTATCTTTATTGTTAAAAAGAAGTGCGACTGCGATCAATAGTAAGCAGAAGCTACTACGTGCCTTCGCATGTGATGTATAGGAATTACAACTTTGTCTGGCTTGCAAAACTTGTATGATCAGAACAACTTTACTGCACTTAATTTATTATTTAGTTGTATATTGCTGGTGTGATTTTTTTTGTCATAGAAGTTGATTTAAGTTCTCTCTGAATTCTGTGGTTACTGTTTTTGATTATTCATTTCTTTTACGATATTTTAATTGTTTGAAGCTGAATGTGGCTTGCTTAAATGAGTATGCAATTAACGATTTGCTCATCATCATCATCTTTTGGCTTTTCCCATTAGGGGTCACCACAGTGGATCATCTCTTTCCATTTCTTCCTATCCTCTGCATCTTGCTCTGTCACACCAACTGCCTGCATGTCCTCTCTCACCACTTCCACAAACCTTATCTTAGGCCTTCTTCTTTTCCTCTTATCTGGCAGCTCCATCCTTAGCATCTTTTTCCCAATATACCCAACATCCCTCCTCAGCACATGTCCAAACCAACGCAATCTCGTCTCTCTTGCTTTGTCTCCAAACTGTCCAACATGAGCTGACCCTCTAATATACTGATTCCTAATCCTATCCATTCTAGTCACACCAAGTGCAAATCTTAACATCTTTAACTCTGCCACATCCAGCTCTGACTTCTGCCTTTTTGTCAATGCCTCTGTCTCCAACCCATATAACATAGCTGGTCTCACTACCCTCTTGTAGACCTTCCCTTTCACTCTTACTGGTACCCGTCTGTCACAAATCACTCCTGACACTCTTCTCCACCCATTCCACCCTCCCTGTACTCTCTTCTTCACCTCTCTTCCACACTCACCATTACTCTGAACTGTTGATCCCAAGTACTTAAACTCGTCCACCTTTACCAACTCTACTCCCTGCATCCTCACCATTCCTCTACCCTCCCTCTCATTTACACACATGTATTCTGTCTTAGCCCTGCTGACCTTCATTCCTCTCCTCTCTAGATCATATCTCCACCTCTCCAGAGACTCCTCAACCTGATTCCTACTCTCACTACAGATCACAATGTCATCTGCAAACATCATAGTCCATGGGGCCTCCTGTCTGATCTCATCTGTCAACCTGTCCATCACCACTGCAAATAAGAAAGGAGTCAGAGCTGATCCTTGATGTAATCCCACCTCCACCTTAAATGGATCTGTCACTCCCACTGCAGTCCTCACCACTGTCACACTACTCTCGTACATATCCTGTACCACTCTTACATACTTCTCTGCCACTCCCGACTCCCTCATACAATACCACAACTCTGCTCTAGGCACCCTGTCATATGCTTTCTCCAAGTCTACAAAGACACAATGCAACTCCTTCTGATCTTCTCTGTATTTCTCCAATAACACTCTCAGAGCAAACATCGCATCTGTAGTGCTCTTTCCTGGCATGAAGCCATACTGCTGATCACTAATCATCACCTCCCTTCTTAACCTAGCTTCTACTACTCTTTCCCATAACTTCAAGCTGTGACTGATCAATTGTATCCCTCTGTAGTTACTGCAGCTCTGCACATCACCCTTATTCTTAAAGATAGGTACCAAAACACTTTTTCTTCACTCATCAGGCATCCTCTGACTTTCCAAAATTTCATTAAACAATCTAGTTAAAAATTCCACTGCCATTTCTCCTAAGCACCTCCATGCTTCCATTGGTATGTCATCTGGGCCAACAGCCTTTCCATTCTTCATCCTCTTCATAGCTGTTCTTACTTCCTCCTTGCTAATCTGTTTCACTTCCTGATTCACTATCCCCACATCATCCAACCTTCTCTCTCTCTCATTCTCTTCATTCATCAGCCTCTCAAAATACTCTTTCCATCTACTCAACACACTCTCCTCTTTTGTGAGTACCTTTCCCTCACTGTCCTTTATCACCCTTACTTGCTGCACATCTTTCCCAGCCCTGTCCCTCTGTCTAGCCAATCAGTACAGGTCTTTTTCTCCCTCTTTAGTGTCCAATCTCTCATACAACTCTCCATACGCCTTATCCTTAGCTTTCGCCACCTCTCTCTTTGCCATGCACCTCATCTCCTTATACTCATGTCTACTTTCTTCATCTCTTTGACAGTCCCACTTCTTCTTCGCCAGCCTCTTCCTCTGTATACTCTCCTGTACTTCTTCATTTCACCACCAGGTCTCCTTGTCCTCCTTCCTCTGTCCAAATGTCACACCAAGCACCTTTCTAGCAGTCTCCCTTACTAGTTCTGCTGTAGTTACCCAGCTATTCGGTAACTCTCCACTGCCTCCCAGTGCCTGTCTTAACTCTTCCCTAAACTCCACTTCACAATCACCCTTTTTTAACTTCCACCATTTAATCCTTGGCACTGCTTTCACACTCCTCCTCCTCTTCTTGATCACCAACGTCATCCTACAGACCACCATTCTATGCTGCTTAACTACACTTTCCCCTGCCATCACTTTACAGTCTCCAATCTAATTCAGACTGGCCCTCCTACATAGTATATAATCCACCTGTGTGCATCTTCCTCCACTCTTGTACGTCACCCTATGCTCCTCCCTCTTCTTAAAATACGTATTCACCACAGCCATGTCCATCCTTTTCACAAAATCCACAATCATCTGACCTTCTGCATTCCTCTCCTTAACACCATACCTACCCATCACTTCCTCATCCCCTCTGTTCACTTCACCAACATGCCCATTAAAGTCTGCTCCAATCACTAGTCTCTCACCCTTGGGTACACTCACCACAACTTCATCCAACTCACTCCAAAATTTCTCTTTCTCATCCATCGCACACCCAACTTGTGGAGCATATGCACTAACAACATTCATCATTACACCATCAATTTTGAGCTTCATAAACATCACTCTGTCAGACACTCTCTTCACGTCTAAAACACTCTTGGCATATTGTTCCTTTAGTATAACCCCTACCCCATTTCTCCTGCCATCCACAGCATGATAGAACAATTTGAACCCGTTTCCTAAACACCTGGCCTTACTTCCCTTCCATCTGGTCTCTTGCACCCACAATATATCAACCTTCCTTCTCTCCATCATATTAGCTAGCTCTCTTCCTATACCAGTCATACT
This sequence comes from Protopterus annectens, assembly GCF_019279795.1. NCBI lineage: Eukaryota > Metazoa > Chordata > Ceratodontiformes > Protopteridae > Protopterus > Protopterus annectens. Next base: position 466,536,515 of record NC_056743.1, on the reverse strand, counting down.
GCCAACATTCAAAGTTCCTACCCTCACTGCTACACTCCTAGCCTTCCTCCTCTCTTCCTGCCTTCGGGCATGCCTTCGCCCTCCTCTTCTCCTTCGGCCAACAGTAGCCCAATTTCCGCCAGCACCCTGTTGGCTAACAGTACTGGTGGCGGTCGTTGTTAACCCGGGCCTCGACCGATCCGGTATGGAAATATGAAATTTCTGCACCATAAATGTTGTGGCAGAATTTTTATGCTAGATGCCCTTCCTGACGCAACCCTCCCCATTTATCCGGGCTTGGGACCGGCACAAAGAAATGCACTGGCTTGTGCATCCCCAGTGGCTGGGTTGCAATTAACGATTTGCTAATGCACAAATATCTTGTACAGTGTAATAAATGCTATGCATATTTAAAGGTAACAGCTAATAACACTGGTGATCTGTGTTCCTCGTGTCAAAAGTTGGATGATTTGCTTACCATTGTTAGAAGTAAATCTATTCTTAATAATGACGACTGCACTTGTGCAAATGGCATGGCTTGGAGAACTGTTGTTTCATATATTAATGACTGGACTGATGAACTAAATAATGTTAGGCATAGAACAAATAGAACACATTTAGCAAATAATGCATCTATTGTCTGCAAAAATCATTTAATCTCTATGAAACAAGATGATTCCCAGACAGCTTTGGAATTCTGGATGCAAATATTCAGTCATCTGAAGATCCAGTTTGTTTAGAAGGAAAAAAGAAAGAAAGAAAGGAAGATGTTCACAACAAATAACAAGGAAGAAAAAGAAACTGATTAATGACTGTAAAGGAAAGAGCATAGGTAGTAAATAGGACACTGCTTTATTAAGTAACACACAGGTTACAGGGAATTATGATATTTTTCTATCAGAAAACCTTCAGTCTAGGAAAAAGGCTTAATTTTTCCAACAGAAAAGTTAGAAAAAAGAGGCAAGAGGCAGGTGAAAAGGAAGACATCAAAATTGAATGTGGAAGGATTAGAAGCTGAAGATTCTTCAAAGTTGGCCAGCAAAGATGTTCTTGTAATTGGAGATTCAATTATTAGAGGAACTGATACTTATATTTGCAGAGAAGATAATGAACAGCAATAGTGTTATGCTTGCCAGGAGCAAAAATAGAAGATATGAGACAAGCTTTGGAAAGCCTTAATGTAAGGAAGAATGGATCTGTTTTTATTCATGTTGGTACAAATTATGTCATCCGTAAGGATTCTCTGACAGTTAGTAGGGAACGTGCAGCCCTTTTAGATAGTATAGCCTGTACGGGTATTAGGCCGTATTATTTACAAATCACCTATAGAAAGGATAGTCAGGTCACTGTGAATGAACAGATTTTTTGGGAAAATGCCAGCATGGAAAAATTGTTCTGTTTTAAAAAATGGAAATGTGTAGAGCATTCAAGCCTAGTTTTGGGAACACATGTTTTCAGACAGGATGATGTGCATTTAACAAGATCAGGGAATAGAATTTCTGCAGCAGATATTTTGTGATATATGATGAACACTAGGAAGGATTTTTAGAATAAAATGTAAGCTCACAGATACCAACATTTGATGCATCTCTGATGGTTTTTAATGTTAGGAGCATAATAATAAAGTTTTTTTTTTTTTTATTGGAAAATTTGCTACATTCCCTTGACATTGATGTTGTTATAGCTTGTGAAAAATGGTTAAAGAACAATGACTGGAAACCAGTTCTATCAAGGTTTAAATGTTTTTACTGTAACAAGACATTCTAACAAAATATCAGGTGGTTGTATAAACTCTTATCTCAAAGCATTTGTGTGTGTGTGTGTGTGTGTGTGTGTGTGTGTGTGTGTGTGTGTGTGTGTGTGTGTGTCAGTTACTTTGGCAGGGACACAAAGCAGTGGTTGGACAGAGAGGGTGCTGGAGGTTTTAGCTTGCCCAGCTAGGCTGAGATCTGGACCCTATAGCTGTGCCAGTGGGGAGTCATATTGGGGACCTGGAGAGCAAGGGAGCGACCAGCCCTGGACTGACTGTGATCTCTGTGTGCTTTTAAGGGAAATTACACTTTATTGTGTGTATTTGTTATCCTTTCTGTATATATGAGACGCCCTCTCTGATGTTAGTGGTGAGGATTGAGGCTCCTTGATTGCTGGGCCAGGGCATGGGCATCACATATTAATTGTTTGGCAGTGGTGGGATAGCCACACCACATATTAATTGGTTGGCAAATAATAATTGGCTTGTAGTGGTGTGGGTAGAGTGAATTCCTGTAGCTTGTGTACAGTGAGCTTTGAAGGTGTTTTGTACTCTAAATCAGCCACGCAGTGAATACTCAGAGTTCAGATCAGAACTGTTTTATTTCTTTTCTTAGCTTAGTCAGGGTGAGCAGGCAGCATGTCAGCAGAGGAGTATGGAAAACTGACAAGGAGCCAGCTGGCGGGGATGTGCCATGCTAGGGGACTGGTGCATGGAAACGTAACTAAGGCAGACCTGATTGCAGCCTTAGTTACAGCTGCATCAGAAAACAGCAACCAGGAGGACAATCGGATTGCCAGTGGAGATATAATACCCTCGGAGAATGGACAGCTCAACCTTTCTGCAGACGACTTAAAAATCCATCTGGAGCTAAAGAGACGAGTTGGAGGCCAGGTGTTTGGAGATAGAAGCCAAGGAAAAGAAGAAGCAGATGAAGCATGAGAGAAAAATGCTGACTCTTTGCCAGAGTCATGGAGGTAATGGGGAAGGCAGTAACTGGAACCCAGAAGCACAACAGGTCAGTTAATTACTTCTGCAGTTTAAAGAGGGGGATAATTTTGAGAGTCTCATTCATATGTTTGAGAGGGCATGCAAACAGTGTAGTGTTGACCAAAAGCTCTGGGTAAGGTTCCTGACCCCATTACTCCATTGTAAAGCTGTAACTTTATTGTCTAAAATGTCTGATGTTGCATTTTTTGATAATACTGCTGTAAAAAATTGTCTATTAGAGTTTTTTAAGCTAATACCTAAAACGTATAGGAAAAAGTTTTGTGAGCATAGACAGAAGGCAGATGAAAGTGTGTGTGAATATGTTGCTGAACTGAGCACTTATTTCCATAGGTGGGTTAGTGGATGTCAGGTCATCACTTTTGAAGGGCTGGAAGACCTTTTGGTGAGGGAACAAGCCCTTAGCACTTTGCCTGAGGACATGAGGATCTTGTTAGCTGATAGACAATGTGCTGCTTCAGATGAGCTGGGGAAGAAGGGAGACATATACCTGGCAAGCAGGGCAGCCCTGCATAGGAAAGGGGCCTCCAGTACTGCTCATGGGTCTAAAGGAACCCATGGTGTGCAGCACAGACTGCCCCAACAGAATCTGCCAGTAGCAGGGGAAGCCACTAGTTCAGTAACTCATCGAGGAGCTAAGGTTAAATGTTTTGAATGCAACCAGTGGGCCCATGTGGCATACAGGTGTCCATGGAGGCAAGGTGGGGAACAAAAGGTGAGGGAGGCAGTAAGTGGGAGAGACAAAATGCCAATAGTAGGTTGTCTTGAGACAACAGGGGTACTAAACTGCCATCCTGCAGATGTCCTGAGAGGGAAGGATTTGGATGAGGCAGTACCATGTGCTTATGCAGTTACATGCAGTCAGGCTAGGAGACAAGCATGTGGGTCTGGTAGCCTGGGGGAGATCCAGACAGACTGTATACTTGCAGCCAGGATTGGTCAGGTGGTTACTTCAGGAAGCGAGCTACTCTGTAGCATTGAGACTGAATGTGAACCACAGCTGCTTGGGGGTACTGATGGTCCCTTGGACAGAGTGACTGCAAAGGTAGATGCGAGTAGTAGTACCCAGGCTGACACTGAGGCACCACTGTCAGAGGATGCCAGACTTCCTGTGGAAGGGGAGCTGGGAAGGGTTACAAGGAGAGAGTTGAGAGTTGAGACAGGCTCAGCTCTCAGAACCTACATTGTAAGCTCTGAGGCAGGTAGCTAGAGAGGCACCTGATTCTCAAGGAAAGGGGGAAATCTGTATTTATTTTTTTATTTTTATTTTACATTTGTTAACCGGGAAAGATCCAACTGGACCAGGTCCATTTTCAGAGGATGCCCGGGGAGAAAAGCTCCATGTTTGACAAGAAGAATAACAAGTAAAAATAAACAAACAATAAGCAATATAGTAAACTGTAGGACAAGTAAATAATAAGCAAAAAATACATATGAAAGAATCTAGCACAATACTTCATATAGGGTTACATGAGAATAGCAGTATCTTACAATATCTGTAGACAAAATATTACAAGAGAATGTAGAGACTACATTTGCTATTAATAGATTGTTTACATTTTCTAGTAAGTGTACTGAGAAATAGGTAAAAGGCCAGTGTGGCTTGATAGGGAGTGAGTGTATGTAAGTGTGGAAGCGCTAGTGAAAAATAATATTAAGATTGTTGTGGAGGAGGAGTGTAGATATAGTAATTTTCAAGTAATACATGGACAGAGCCAGTTTTTCCTGAGATGTGTTTTTAATAGTTTTTTAAAGTTATAGTTTGTTGTTGTTGAGGATATATTAGAAGGAAGGTTGCTGCATTTTTTAGCTATAATGTGGGAGAAAAGGGCTTTGCCAGCAGTGTTGTTTGCAGATGTGATACTTAGGAGAGGTTTGTTTGATGAGCATAGAGGACGACTAGGAGAGTAGGAGGTTAGTAGCAGTTGTAGGGCTGGAGTTTTCTCTGGGTAGTTTATGATGTTGTAGGCATAAGTAAGATGTAAGTAAGATAGTAGGTGAGCGAATTCTAGCCATTGTAATTGTTTTAGTACTTGGCAACGATGTGTTCTGACTTGGTTATTTTATAATAACATGACTCTAGTTTGTCCAGAAGAGATTTTTTGATATGTGTCAGTATTGGAGCAGCATATGTAAGTGTTGATAGGAGGTGAGTTTGTGCTAGAGTGAGTCTTGCTTTGTCTGTGAGAAAGTTTTTGTTTCTATAAAGGGTTCCCATTTTTTATGAACTTTCTGGATAGTTTGAGCTACGTGCAAATCAAAGGATAGGTCATTGTCTATTTCTATCCCTAGGAGCTTTGTATGGGTGCATGGGGAAATGATAGTTTCGTTTTTAGATAAGATGGAAAAATCATTGGGAGTAGTTTTTGTTTTGTTAGGGGTGAACAAGAGAAGTTTTGTTTTGTTGGGGTTTAGAATAAGTTGGATGTCTGTGATCCAAGTTTTTATAGAAGAGAATGATTCTTGGGCTTGTTCTAGCAAGATGATGATAGATGGGGCTCGCAGAAGAGTGTCAAATCATCTGCGTATTGTATTAGTGAGGCTTGTTTTGAGGCGGTATGTAAGTTGTTAGTAAAAATAGAGAACATAAGTGGGCCTAATATTGAGCCTTGTGGTACCCTTATAGAGTTTGGGAGAGGGGACTAGTTGATTTTGCCATTGCACAGATTGTTTCCTATCTGATAAATAACTTGTGAACCAGGAGATAGTGGGGGAAGTAAAGGATAGTGAGTGGAGGGTATCCAATAGTTTTGGATGTGAGACCATGTCAAATGCCTTTGACAGGTCCAAGAAGATTGCAGATATATAGTTATTTTGTTTCTCTGATAGTTAATTTGATTGGTAAAGGAGAGAAGGGCAGAAGTTGTACTGTGGTGAGGCTGGAAACCATGTTGGGTGTGGGAGAGAAGATTGTTTGTTTTCTGGTATTGCATGGTTTGGTAATGTATGCATTTTTCTAAGAGCTTGGATAGGGGGGATAGTATAGCTATAGGCCAATAGTTGGAAAAGTCGTAAGATTTTCCACCTTTATGTAGAGGTATAATGTAGGATATTTTCCATAGTTGAGGTACATATGCTTCTTGAATAGATCTGTTTATTAGGATTGATACTGGGTAGGATAGAAAGTCCACTGTGATTTTTAGGAATTTCGCAGGTATTCTGTCTGCTGTCTGTTGTCTGCTGTATACTGGGACAAAGGGTTACTATCCAGACAGTGGACCCCTGAGGGAGGGATAGAAGGTGAGAGAGTACAGCAGTTGGTAGTCCCTAGAGCCTACTGTCTGGCACTTCTAGGCATAGCCCATGATATTCCCTTTGCAGGCCAATGGGCATAAAACGTACAAAGAGGCATATTATGCAGAACTTCTATTGGTCTGGTATTTCCAGAGATGTAACAGGGTACTGCAGGACCTGTGAGCAGTGCCAAAAGGTAGACAAGGCAGGAGACAAGGTGAGAGCCCTTTGATGCCTTTGCTTGTGATTGAGGAGCCATTTCAAAGGGTAGCTATGGATATTGTGGGTCCTTTAAGCACCCCAAGGTCCACGGGGGAAAAATATATCCTAGTGGTAGTTGATTATGCTACATGATACCCTGAGGCAGTCGTGTTGTCCCCCGTTGAGGCAAAGAAAGTGGCAAATGCTTTGTTAGAGATTTTCAGCAGGTTAGGTTTCCCAAAAAAAATACTGACTGACAGAGGTGCCAATTTCATGTCAGACCTGCTGGCTTGTCTGTGAAAGTCCTGTGGGGTGAAGCACTTGAAGACCACCCTCTACCATCCCCAGACTAATGGTCTTGTTAAGAGGTTAAACTCTACAATCAAGTCCATGCTACGGGCATTTGCAGATCAGTTTAAGAGGGAGTGGGACAAATATTTGCCCCATCTGTTGTTTGCTTACAGAGAGGCTCCCCAGGAATCCACAGGTTTTTCACCCTTTGAGCTGCTGTATGGGCATAAGGTGAGGGGACCTCTAGATTTAATTTGAGATGAGAGGGAAGATGAGTGTGAGTCTGATATGGAGTCATTGTGGCATACGTCCTAAACATCAGGACAAGGTTCAGAGAACTCATGGGCTTGGCCCAGGAGAACCTGGCAGAAGTCCAACAACAGAAAAAGGTGTGGTATGACAGGAATTCTTGAGGTAGAGAGTATGCTGTGGGGCAGCAGGTAATGGCTCTCATTCCTGTCAGACACAACAAGCTGCAAGCAGCTTGGGAGGGACCCTACAAGGTGGAAATAAAGGTAAGTGATGTTAATTACATAGTGGAACAGCTAGGCAGAAGGCAGGGGCACAAATTGTACCATGTTAACATGATGAAACCTTACCATGATAGGGAGGCGCTTGTGCTGAGCATTTGCAGTGGATTGCAGGAGGAGTCTGAGGGAGATCTGGGGATTGATCTCCTCAGTGAGGCTTGGGCTAACACCTCAGTGGAAGGTGTAGCAATGTCCCAGCAGCTATTTCCTACCCAGGTTCAAGAAATCTGAGCAGTGTTGCAGGAATTTTGGGATATGTTCACTTAGAAACCAGGATGCACCCACCTGGTGCAGCACCAGGTGGATACAGGACCCCAAAGGCCTATTAGGCAGGCCCCTTATAGAGTTCCTGAGAGAGTCAAACAGACTTGAAGGGAGGAGGTACAGGAGATCTTGGAACTAGGGGTTATTCAAGAGTCCAACAGTCACTGGGCCTCCCCAGTGGTGCTGGTACCAATGAAGGATGGCAGCACCAGGATTTTTGTGGACTGCAGTAAATTAAATAGTCACACAGAGTTGGATGCTTACCCCATGCCTAGGACAGATGAGGCCCTAGAGCAACTGGACGGGGCTAAATATCTTACAACCATTGATCTTACCAAGGGTTACTGGCAGGTGCCCTTGACTCCCAGTGCTAGAGAGAAGTCAGCCTTTGTGACTCCTTTTGGCTTGTGTGAGTTCAGAAAGATGCCCTTTGGGATGAAGAATGCCCCAGTGACTTTCCAGAGGCTGGTAGCTCATATCCTAGCAGGAGCAGGAGGGTTTGCCCTTGCTTACCTAGATGATATTGTCAGCTATAGCCATTCCTGGCCAGAGCATCTTCAGCATGTCAGGGAGGTGCTGGGCAGACTACAGGGGGTAGGGTTGACCATTAAGCCAAGCAAATGTCAGGTGGGTATGTCAGAGGTCTCCTACTTAGGACATGGCGTGGGGAGTGGTAAGATAAGGCCAGAACCTGCCAAAGTGGAAGCCATTCAGGCATGGCCTGGACCTGTTACAAAAAAGCAGGTGAGGACATTTTTAGGCACAGCAGGGTACTACAGAAAGTTTGTCCCCAGTCATAGTACCATAGCTGCTCCATTCACAGACCTGACAAGGAAGAACAGGCCAGATAAGGTAGTGTGGACCCCAGCATGTGAGAAGGCATTCCAGAAGTTTAAAGAAGCTTTGGAAACACCCCCTGTGTTAGCCAGTCCAGATTACAGCAAAGAATTTGTTGTGCAGGTGTATGCTTCGAACCATGGGGTGGGGGCTGTACTTAGCCAGATTTCTTCAGAGGGAGAAGAGCACCCAGTGGTTTGTCTCAGTCATAGGCTCCAACCCAGGGAGCAATGCTATGCACCTGTAGAAAAGGAATGTCTAGCCATAGTGTGGCCACTGCAGAAACGTCAGCCTTATCTGTATGGAAGGAAATTCACTGTTATTACAGATCACAACCCCCTAACATGGTTAAACGGAGCCAGCCAGCAAAATGCCAAGTTGCTAAGATGGAGCCTGGGGTTGCAAGCATATATGACAGTGCAGCACAGCAGTGGGGTAAGCAGTGCCAATGCAGATGAGTTCTCAAGACAGGGAATGGGGTGATGTGCACTCAGATAGACCTAACCCCCTCAAGCAGCGTTTCTCAAGGGTCACTTGAAAAACTAGCTTGAGCTCCCTGGGGGGGGGGGTATGTGAAGAGTGGGTAAAGATAGATGAAGACTGCCAGATAGAATTTTGCAGATAATTCTGTCATTTGTAAATATGAATGTAAACTACAGTCTTATTGTCTTAAATGTAAAGAAATAATGTTAGCTGTGGAACTGAAACAAATGTGACAACAATGCACTCTACTGACCGAAGTAAAGCATGTTGTGACCCTTTGATGTAGGCAGTGGTGCCGAAGGGTCTAGATGAAGGAATTCTTACTATTGTTTTAACCAAGAGTTAAATTGCTAAATTTAAACATGCAAATGTATTTTTATTATTCTGCTTCCTGACCAGCTGCAAGATAACAAAAGGAGATGTTATGAATGTAAATGCAGTTTCTGTTAGTCTGGGAACCCAGGAAAGTGTGAAGAATGATGTAATGTGTAGCCTGGGAACCCCAGGAAAGTGTGAAGAATGATGTAATGTGAATCAGAACTGCAATTTCAATTTAAACAGAGAGAACTAGAGATTATTATGCATTTTTGTCTTGACCATCCAACTCAGCACTGTCTTGCTCTTATGTAAGTTATCTTAGACTTGTGTTTTCTTTTAGAAATAGCTAGAAACTAGAAATATTAGACTACATGTTTTTCTGTGATGTTAGAACTGTACTACTGAATTATTTTAAGTATTTCTCTGTGATCTCTGAACTCTTGACTAGCACTGTGTAGGAAGACATATTGTCTTGTGTTTTTATTATTTATTATTAAATATTTTAAAACCTTTCAACTGGGGCTGTTTTGTGTAGAGATAATTTAAGCTCTAAAGTACATTGCATATTTATAGTGATTACTGTACTAAGTCACTCCAATAATCCTTGACTGTTTAGTTATACTACCAATTGGATAATAATTTTGCACAATAATAATTGGACACCCTTTTAAGGGCCTTTGAGTAGCTGATAAGTATTAGCTGGGTGGTGGCAGGCAGTACTACCATATAGTCTGGGCGATAGGGGCATAGCTGGAGAACCTGTGCCAGCCTTTCCCAGGAGTGTTTGTGTGGTTGTATAAACTCTTATCTCAAATTATGTGTGTGTCAGCTACGTGGGCAGGGACACAAAGCACTGGTTAGACAGAGAGGGTGCTGGAGGTTTTAGCTTGCCCAGCTAGGTTGATATCTGGACCCTATAGCTGTGCCAGTGGGAAGTCTTATTGGGGACCTGGAGAGCAAGGGAGCTACCAGACCTGGACTGACTGTAATCTCTGTGCGCTCTTAATGGAAATTGCACTTTACTGTGTGTATTTGCTATCCTTTCTTCATATATGAGATGGCCTCCCTGGTGTTAGTGGTGAAGATTGAGGCACCTTGATCGCTGGGCCAGGGCACAGGCATCACATACACTATACCTTTACTATCCATTGATCAATAATTACTGAACTAATATTTCATTCAATGTGATAATAAATATCAGAAACTTTTAGAACACTAGTAACTATAATGTATAGTTATAGTTGTTAGAACACTAACAAATATAATGTATATTTATTGAGAATCCCAGTTTTGCATAATAACTTAGCATATTTTCATCAATTTCTGTACCCCAAAGTGTAATTATTGATTTGTTTTCAATGCTTTTACTGGGTAAGTATACCAGTCTACTGAACTTTTTCAGCTACAGCCTTGGAGCAGACAGCCACACAGCAGTGACAATGAGAATACAAATATATATTTTTTCAATATAATGCAGTGACAATAAAGAGTATGCATACATATAAATGTAACAATGAGTATAGAGTTTTTATTGCTGTGTACATAACAAAGTGTGTACATAGAGACAATATAATTTGATATATAAAAAGTGCACAAGTGAGAGAGAATGCAACTTTCCAGTCAGAAGTTTTTTGTTAGATGTGTATAAAATGTTTACAGTGTATTGTAGTACAATACAGAGATGTTCTATTTAAAACAAATATCATTTAAGGAATCAGATTATACCAATAACATTTTGGAATTAATATTAAAATATTATTTTATAGTATTTTTTTATAGCATATAGGTGTATTAATATGGTTTAATATGAATTTTTGAAGAAAGTATTGGCTTGGCATTTTTATAATTTTTTTCATGGATTAACACCCATGAATTCCATGTATCTTTTCATTCCAAAGATGCATAAGAATTTTGAAAATTCCTTCTTTTCATGTCATAATTTTGGCTAATGGCTTGAAGACTGAGACTTAACAATTTTGTGGACAACATATAAGAAATGTTCAGTTTGGTGAGAATTTTATTTTTAAAACAACAGATATTCAGAACATATGCAAGGTTATTCTATACAATAAAGGAATGCCTTTGAATATTTAATTCATGATTTTTAGATGATTAGTAAAATAGCATATATTAGTTTGAATGAAATTAATGCTAAAGAATAACTTTTTATCATTTTGAAGGGAACTTCTAGTTTAGTGTTGATTGGATGGGAAAACAAATGTTCTTAAGCTCCTTTTATAGATCTAAGATGGCTACTTAATTAAGTTACTTGGATGATATATTCATTTCACAGAAAGGTGATTGTGACTACATTGATGATTTGTGTGTGTGTGTGTGTGTGTGTGTGTGTGTGTGTGTGTGTGTGTGTGTGTGTGTGTGTGTGTGTGTGTGTGTGTGTGTGTGTGTGTGTGTGTTTAAGTGTGTGTATTAGCATACAACTGATTTCTTAAATTTTCTTAAACTAATGCGAACTGTAGAAGTAATTTCTCAGATGCTGCATTGATAAAGGTCAAGAAGAACAAAAAGTTCCAATCTAATATTTTTATGAAATCCACATTTAGCAATGGTTATTTAAATTATAGCAGTTCTCACCACTTGCATGCACAATTTAGTCAAGTAGGAAGAAGGTACAGCTTTCCACAGTGATCTCAAAAGATTCTATATTTAATGTGGAGTTGTACAAGTTATGCAGTATGTTTATAATGATAAATTACCTTTCTGAGTTTGTTTTTAATATGGCAAATAAAATTTGAAATAGTAGAAAAGAAAAATTTCTGCCAAATTTACTTCAGGCTTCTAATAAAGTACATAGGAATTTTATGGGGACAGATGAATATTTAGTAGGTGTGGTTTTAAATTATTCACTGAATTTATTGTATGCTAAGAATATTATTTGTATAAATTGGAATTTATTGGTGCACACACTTAAGAATACGTTTTGTTCTGACCACAAATTTATTTACCAAATAAATCATAATATTAAGAAAATTGTTCAATTTAATGAAAAAAGTTGTTCCTTTACAGAAGGGTTAAAATGATTAAATGTGGGTCCTGCTTACAATATCAGTAGACAGTAACACTGTCATGGTGAAAAATTAATTTATGAAGGCATGATTCTGGTCATAGGATATTCCAACGTTGTTTGCATGTTTAAAAAGATGATTATGTGATTGGGTTTTGAATACTTTTGTGAGTGTGAAATTATTGGAGACATGTCTGTATTCTACAAGATTTATGTGTAAGTGGATTTCTGTTGGTGGTGTCACTGTGCAATGTATGACAGTTGTTGAGACTATGCCATATATTATAGACAAGTTGAAAATATGAGTGAGGAGATTTGGAATTTTCTCAGGAGCCAGTCTGAGGAAGGTTGGATTTTGCTTGATAAACTTGATCATAGATGAGTTTACTTTTAAAAGATGGAATTTAGTCTGTTAACTGTGATAGAGGTAAAGTGAAAGGTAGCATCATAAGAAGCTAGGCATGACATTTGTATGGTTTAAAGTCCTATATCAATTTGTAGGTTGTAAGGCTGTGGGAGAAACAGACTGGTAATGTTTTCTAAGGGTGACAGTGAGCTGCTCATAGGGTCTTTAGTGAAGTTAGTGTTAGTACTATGCAGATCATATGTGGGTCTGACTAAGGAATTGATATTATTGCTGGTGAGAACTTTTATTTCCTTCCAAAAGAGTTTGAGTTTTACTGTGAAGTATATTTTTGCCTTAATTAAGATGCGTTAGCATTATTGATAGATATCCTAGTCAACAATCTGCAATGAATGAAAATTTGATGGAGCTGATTGCTAGTGATACCCTGTTTCCAAGTCCTTCAGGCAGTGTCCTTTGCCTATTATTTGTTTTTTGCCATTTGCTTGACAAGGATGTCTCTAAGCTCTTAGCCCTCTTCTGAGAGGAAAACTGTCTTCCCGAATGTGAGCTAGGATACTAAAGAATTACATAGGTTCATGGAAAGTACTAGGCTAGCTGCCCCTTCAGGCCAATTTAAGCCTAGACATTTCCTTTCAATGGTTAGAATTAAATCCTGTACTTTGTGTTTGTAAGGTAAACAGTTTAACCTTTATGCCAACCTATAAGACAGCCAGTGTGGGATCATATGAGAAATATTGAGGGGGGGCTAGTCTGTACCATTAAGTTAGTTAATAAGGTATGGTATTTTATCTTGGAGAGGGTTTGCTTGTTATTCTTTGTGGAGGTCCTTAAATGACCAAGATTAGGTGGTGTGGCAGTGATCATTTATGGCGCAGGACTAAATGTCAATATGTAAACATGTATGTTGCATATTAATTATAATTAGATCTAGGGACAAATGATTACCTACTTAATTATTTGTTCCTGTGGGTTGTATTAATTAATGTCCTTCCATATCACTGTTGCAGTATTCTTCACTGAAGGGATCTCCTGCCAAGAAAAGCCCAACATTTGGCCAGTATACAAAAGCCTTTAGATTTTATAGGCAATGTGCATCATACGTATGCTCCTCAAGTAGGGTATAAAGGGGACATAAGGATGCAAATACTCAGAACTCGTTTACCACCAGACCAACCACCATTATTGAATGTTAGTCAGAATGCCTGTTTGCTGTGCGAATTACCAAGCCATCTTCAGATAAGTGCCTCATTGTTTTTTTTTTCTTCTCTATTTTTTCTTAATATAATTGATACTTGTGTTCATGCTATCCAAGAAGGGAAGTTTCTGTGTGAGAGCCAGATTCCCCATAAAGACCATCACAGCCAGTGGCTTTTTTGCTTTGTGCTACCCACAACTGTATGTAGTGCTCTGTCTGCCAATCCTTTGTCCCTAAGACCCTCTGTAATCACTTATCTACCCTCACCATATACCTTGAGATTCCTCCTGTCCCAAAGGACAGACGTCTTCCAAAAAAAGGCCAAAAGGTCTAGGTCTGGTTTGGTTGTTGTCACACCTGCACCAGATGTCTCTGTAGAAGCTAGTGAAAACCCAGAAGAATGTCTAGTGCTTGTCCTGCATTACAGGCCAGCATAGATGCAAGTTATTGTGTGTCCTCTGTGGCTTTTCAAATGTCTGCTCCAGGTACTGATGGAGAACTGCAGAAGATTATTTCTGAGCTGCCAAGGGATATTCCCGAAATCTTAGTCCAGGAAAAGATTCTTACTATGATCATTGAATCCTGCCAAGGGACTGAGCCACTGAGGGTTTTAAGTGTTGATGTCTTGCTTAAGAAAAAGCAAAAAAACAAGCATATTATACCTATAGCTAAAGATCCCCAACTTGAATGACAGGATTTTACTCAAGGCTTATTTAAAGTCTTGATAGCCTTGAAGCCTCCTCAGTGGGTGTTAGTCCCTTTTCTTCCCTGGTCTTCAATGCCTGTTAAGAGGACAAGAGATTTGGATTCTTCAGATGAGGACCTCAATTCTGAGGAGGAATCCCTTGCATACTCCTCTGAAATTCCTTTTTCTCTAGACTATGGCTCAGAAGCAGAGGATTCTTCAAGCCTGGTATCCCCCTTGGAAGAATCATCCTTTGGGCATACTTGCTTCTTTGATGGAGTACTCTCAGTGAGATTGCTCACAGGTTTCTGACATTCAAAAGAAATACTATAAGCTTGTACAAATGGAGTCTCCTAAGCCATTGGCTATTACTCCTGTGTTGCCAACACTTTTGGACACCTTCTCTGCTGTCTCTGTAGCCCCTTATTCTCGTCCCTCAGCCCTAAGAAACTTGATAGGTTCTACAATGTACCACAAGGTACCAGAGGACTGCACATTTTTATTTGTGTCCTTCTGCTGACCATTCTGTTTTCTCCATTTCAGCTGATACGCCTTCTAAACTTTTGCCTTCTCATAAGCTCTTTTCTTCTGTAGTGCTATGAAAGGTTGGGTAAAGAGTGTACACTGCTGCCATTTTTTGAGCTATTAATTACCAAGCCCAGATGACCAGGTATGTCTTGGTTTTCCTTTCTCAGGTAGCTAAGGTTGTGTCTAATTCAGAAGGAAAAGCTTCAGCTGTTTCCCTGCTTTTGTCCATATTCAGGTCACTCATCACTCCATAAAATGCAGCCATGAAGATGCTGATGCTTTTTCCAGGGCTGCTGCTTTTGGTTATATGATGTGTCATTATTCTTAGCGTCATCTTCAAGTCTTGCTTGATGATATTAATGCTGAACTTTTGGATGCTCCTCTGACTCATAAAAATCTTTTTTATGACAGCTGCTACTGACCCATTCAAGTCCCAACAGGATAAGTTTAATTTCAGAGGAATTACCCTCCTAAATCTGCCTTTGTTCGTAGGCAGACTTGTCAGTCTCCTAAAGAAGGGGTCCAGGGATATTCCTCCTGCTAAGTCCACTCAGACTACTGCATCTCAAAAGCCTTCCTTTCAGGACAAGCCTCTTTCTATTTGACATTTTGCCTCCTTTTCCACTCAGCCAGGTCTGCTTGTCTCTACCAGATTGGCAACAGATCGCCTCAGGCTCTTGAGTGCTGTCTATCATTTGTTAGGGGTATTCCATGATATGGGAATCTCTTTCCCTCTTTTCAGACCAACAGTGTCCTCTAGACCAATTATGTCTTTTCCAAGAGGTTTTGGGGTCCATTTTTATCAGGGCACCATTCAACCTGTTCCATCCACCTAAGTGGGAAGGGGAGTTTACACCAGGAAGTATTTTTTTCCATAGATGGAGGGCACATGGAGACCCGTTCTGGACTTCTCTCTCATCAATAGTGTTCTGAAAGCCCCTTCTTTCAGAATGCGATTTCTTCTGACTTTGTTTCCTCTTCTTCTCCCCCTAGTCTTCTTGGTCTTTCTATACCTCAATAATGCCTGTTTTCATATCCCTGCTCTCCATCTGTTCAGGAGGTTTTTATTTCTTCTCTGCTTCTTCCTCTCATTTTCATTTCTATATTTGCCATTTGGCCTTTCTATTCACCAACTGTCTTGCTCATGTCATTGCCTTTTGCAGGCTTCAAGGGATACAGATATTCCCTCATCTAAATGACCTGTTTATTCAAGCTCTTTCTCCCAGCAGTCTTCTGCAAGATCTTTACTTCACCATTTGATTTTTACAAAGTATGGGGTTTAACATCATTTTAAAGAAGTCAGTGCTTACACCCTCTGAGCATCATATTTTTCTTGGTTGCAGGTTTCAGATCATTGCCATGTTGGCCTCTCTTTCTGCTCCCAAGGTTTTGTTTCAGACAACCTTCTTCCAGTCTCTTATTCCTCTGTCCACTATCACAACCAAGGCTTTTCTCAGGATTCTGGGGTGTATGGACTCCAAATATGAATAAGCTTCAGTAGGACCTCAGATTGGTGTGGCTACAGCAATGCCACCCCCTGGAGTTCTGTTTTCCATTGCTTCCTTGTCTCAAACTCAATTTCCTGTGGTGGATTCAGTAAATTTCTCTCTATTAGGGACTGCCCTTTAATGCTCCACTTCCTACCTTGGAACGGTTCATGGGTGCCTCAGACCTGGGATGGGGTGCTTCTTGTGGCCTTTTGAAAGATCAGGGTCTCTGTCTCTTTATCAAAGGTCAGACCATACTAGTGTAAGAATGATGAGTGCTATGCTTCTGGCTGTCAAGGCTTTCATTCCATTTTTCTCCCCATCCTCCTGAAAATCTTCATGGACAATACCTCTGTGATGCGGCATAAAAGCAACTATGGGTGGGGTATGAGGTTTATCACCTCTGCAGACTAGCTCTTCAGGTCTGGGATCTGGCTTTCAGTTATCATATGACTCTTGAGGCAGTTTGCATTCCTTCAGAACACAATCTGGTGGCAGACTCTCTGAGCAGTTCTGGAACATAGGTTCACAAATGGGTTGTTCGCAGATATGTGTTCTGGGGGTCAGTGTCAGAGAATCTAGTTTTTGGAAACTTGAAAAAATGTCAGAGGAAACCATAAGATTGAGTTTCTGAAAACTCAAACATGGAAAAAAAAATCTACCTTTTTAAAATTTTTGCATGAGGACAAACCCTGTACACCTCCCAAACCCCCTGCAAATTATATATGCCAGCTCTGAGATTACACTATAGTGAGGAAAAGGGTAAATTCCCTAAAGCTCACTGTACAATGATCTCCATTCAAAAGCTATGAGTTTTCAAAAACTCGATCATATGGCCTTGACGATATGGAGATCGAGTTTCTGAAAATTCGATCAACTGATAGAGACCCATTTCTGGATTTAGTCCATTGGTAGGGTATTATTCAAGTAGACCTTTTTGCATCAACTCTGAATAGACAAGTTCCTCTATTCTGTTTGAGAGTAGCAAGTCTTCTGACTTTATACGCCCTGTCATTTTCTTGGAAGGGAATGTTTCTGTATGCCTTTCCTCCCCTTCTTCTGCTGCCAAGGGTTCAGCACAAGATCAAGCAGAACTCTCCCAAAATCTTGTTGGTGAGTCCCTTTTGGCACAGCAGGACTGGTTCCCCCTTCTTTTTCACCTGGCCATGGGCAATCATCACAATTTACCTCACAGGGAGGATCTCCTCACACAAGACAGGGGATCTCTTATCCATCCTTACCTGTCCACTCTTCAAATGACAGTGTGCATGATAAGAGTTTTGATCCCTATTAGGCACCTGTTTTCTGAGGACATGCTTCAGGTTCTACAGAATGCTAGGATACCCACTACAAGAAAATTTTATATGTCTAAATGGAACAGGATTTATGTTTGGTGCCTCTGTCACCATCAGCTTCCCTTCTCAGTAGGGGTACCTCTGGGTATCTCATATTTGTGTGAACTGCTCCACGCTGGCTTAGTATATTCTTCATTTAAAGTCACCTGTCAGCATTCTCTGCTTGTCTGTCTTTGTCAAATGAAAACATCCACAGATATTCATCTTAAGCTGCCACAATGTTTCTTTTTTAAGTAGCTGCTTCTTAAAACAAACCTCCCTAGGATCTACAGGTAAATGCTGTAAGACAGCAAAATAGAGCTTCTTAAAGGAACCACATATTAAGGTGTGTCTATATAAAACACTGCTGGTATGAATGCTCTTAACAGTATACACATGTTCTTTAATTGTTTGAGATGACTTTCTGGTAGACATGTAAAATCCATCACAATGTGAACAGAGAGCAATGTAAATCAAACCAGTGGTGTTACATTTGTAGTGCACTTTAATTGTACTGCTTCTGTCCATATGAGACAAAAGAATGACAGATGCAGACCATTAAGTTTCCTGGGCTGAATAATACTATTTGTATAAAATGTTTTTTTATCACTGTTTTGTAACATGTCATTTTGTATTGTGTTATATATATGTGCTGTGAATTCAGTGCTTTATTACCTTTAGGTCTATTTGTGTTAATTAATTTAATTATTGTTTGTTATTTCTGATTGGTAAGTTTGCATTATAAAGTTGTCTTCTAGTCAGTTGTGCAGTTTACTAATGAATTGTCTAGTGGATGAAAGCACTCAGAAATAAACTTCCTTTAAGAACATTCCATTTTTCCTGTGGTGCCTATCTGCGTATGATTTTATTGTTCGGTTGTGCTATTCATCATCTGAGTGGTTTGTTTGTGTTGTCTCCCTTTGAACCCTCCTTTGGCCTCTCAGTTTGCGGTCAAGTGATTTCTTAAAAGCATCCTTCAAATCTGGCTTCTGAGAGAGCCTATTTCTCCTTCTTAGGACCTCAATTCTGTTTTTGAAAAAAACAAATCAGGTTCCTTTTGAACCTGCTAGTCCAGCTTCTTTGCAACTTTGTACTTGGAAGACTGTTCTGCTGTTGGCTCTTACTTCTGCCAAGAAAGCAACTGAGCTTCAGGCTCTTATGGCCATTCTTCCTTTTTTAATTTTTCATAGAGAAAGGGTATCTCTTTATTCTAATCCTTCTTTTATGCCCAAGGTTGTTCATGAATTGTCCCTTAATCAGACTGTTCAACTTCCATACTTTTTTCCTCTTCCAGAGTCTGCCAGAGGCAACATTCTCCACACCTTGGAACTGCAAAGATAGCTCAGATATTATTTGGATAAAACAAATTTTTGTTTCTCTTCATCTGAGGATTTTGGGTTTAGCTGTTTCCAAGCAAACCATTTACTCCTGCATCTCTAAGGCCATTTCCTTTTGTTATTCCTTTCATAGCAAATGTTTTCTTCATCTGTAAAGGAACATTCTATTAGGGTGGTTGCTTGTTCAGGAGCATTTTCAAGGGTTTGGATACCAGTTCCATCCTTGAAGCTGTTACTTGGTCCTCTGTTCATGCATTTACTAAGTAATATAAACTGGATGTTGTTCCAGGGGCAGGGCAGGTTGTGCCAGTGCTGTCCTGCATGGGTTTGTAGAGGGCACTTCATTGCCTTATTCTTCTTATGCTTCTTCTTAGGTCTTGTCCTCACCCTTCTGTGAAGAATACTGCAACAGTGATATGGAAGGACATAGTACCGTTTTGAAAAGACTTACCATAACAGTAGATGTCCTTCTCTTTACTGTTGCAGAATTCAGTCCCTCCATCCTTGTGCTCTCTGTTATGACTCTTGCCCCTGTCTCTCGTTACCCTCCTGGAGATCCCTTCAGTGAAGAACACTGGAACAGTGAAGAGAAGGACATATGTTATGGGAAGATTTTACACTACTGTGCTATTTAGGCTGTAGCTGTGAAACATTTGGTAAGCTTACTAGCATCAGTATCTATGGCAATAATGTTGAAGTCACCTAGTATAATGCAGTTCTCAGAAAAAATCTTTGGGAACATATTACACATATTGAACAGTTATTTTTAAAACATTTTAGAATATTTTTCAGAAGAGGAATTTCAATACAGAGTTACAAAATTGGCTTCCAGGCAAGGCATGAATGCACTTTTAGTGCTCTTTATGGTCTAGATTTTATACAAAGATATGCTAAAAAACTTGAGGAAAATGAATGCAAATATTTAAATGTAAAAACTAAGGCTCATAGCTAAAGCAATTTTAAGAATTCTTTCGTCAAACATATAACCAAGGATTCATAAAAGGGCCTAGCACAAATCAAATCACTTGTATTATAAAGGCCCTGTTACAATGACATGCTAATTTGTGATTCAGAGACCTGTTAGATGCAATGAGGTAAAGCTTCATTATCAGCTAATATACATGTCTCTAAATAACATTTTCTTAGGAAACATGCAAATCATTGCTGATATGCACAAAGTGGTAGTATAATACTGCTAGTGTAGGCAGTGGCATTGTCTACCTTTCACTCTCTCTCACACGTGCACACACACACACACACACACACACACATACGTGTGCGCACACGCACACACTACAAGAAACATGAACATAGATACACACACACACACACACACACACACACACACACACATACAGTACAACAAATATGAACACAGATGTGCACACACATGCACATACCCCCACACACATATACACCACAGTCCCATTTCTTGTTCCTGACCTGTCTGCCCTTGCATGCCCCCCCAACTATGATCGCCAACCTGAAATTAGTGCCCCTAAGGCAATGAAGTTTTAAAAGTTTCCCTAGTGTCTTGTGTTTCTCCCATCCCCTGATCGACGTACCACTGTCCATGCCATCAGTCCATGTACACTTAAGGTAATTCCTCGTATAATCTCTGGTGTCTAGTGTTCCTTCTGATTTCCGTACTGATGTCTGATCCATCATCACACTTACAGTTAAGAATAATTCATGGTGTCTAGTGGATCTTCTCACCACTGATCCCTGTAGTGCTGTTGATGCTTTTAAGGTGCATAAGTATGTCGTGCCTTTGGTCTGTAGTTGTTCACCCTTCCCCTCATCCCAGCAGTGATGTCTATGCTATTAAGACACTTATGTATATGATATTCCTGTATCTAATCTTTCAGCCCTGCCTCCCAGTCCTTGTAGTGCTACCATTAAGGCACTTCAGAATAGGGTATCACTAGGTTCTAGTGGTTTTCTCCCAACCCCCAATCTGTATGCTACGGTCATGGCAGGTATTAGGTGCCTTCCCACCTCTTGCAGCCAAACTTCATAATAAAACACCCAACCTTTTCAGGCTCTCTGAATTAACTCCCTCACTCCATACATTCCAAACCAAACTGCACTGTACCAACCATTCCTTCTCCATTCTTGCTTGCAAACTCTGGCAATCTCTCCCCCCTCACCGCATTTGGAGCTTAACTCAAAAGACAAATCCCTCAATAATCTAAACGAGAGTGCTTTTCCAAAGAACATATCATCTAAGCTCCTCTTACCTGCATCACAACTACGTTGACCCTCTGTTCTTACCTGTTGTTTCCATCTCATATTTTAAAGTAAAATTAATTCACATTTGTTTTTCTACTCCATTAATAATATTTACATATTGTATCAAATGTCTATGGGATTATCTACCTTCTGCGATTACTCTGTGAATTAGTTCTGTTTTATTTTTTTGTAAATTTCTACACCCAGGCTGTGGCTGTAAATGGTCTATTGTGAACAGTATACTGCCCTGTTAAATAATCAAAATAAATAACTAGAAAACATGCCATTTTGGCCATGTTAAGAACTGCATGGGATAGGGATGGTCATGCTGATCTATGGGACTGAGCAATTTTATGAATCATTTGGTGTGTAGATGTCTCTCTGATCGTGGTTTGGAGTACAGTATAAACATGGTTAATTAGCACGTTTTTGATTAGGGTTCAACACAGCTGCTGAGCCAGTCCTATGCTTTGCTGCATGTATTCATGCTACAGCACCATGCAGAACACTGCTAAGGCAGTTGCTGAATTTGAAAAGGCACTGAGATGTATTTATGGTAGTGTACAAGTCACAGTACCTGAATGAATTCTGTCTATAATACTGCTTTTTTTACAATGATAATGTTCTTAGATTGCATGACCTCATTTTCTCTAGTGTAAGCCAGATATTCCTAATGGTCTTGTACAGTTCCATGATGACCAGTTTGTGATTCCTAATTAATCATATCTTATCAGTGCAAATCTGCATTTTTCACTTGTTTTAGAAAATGGGCTGTTTTACAACAGTAAAAGTGCAGTGGTGGCTGGTAACTTCAAATCAAAGGGGGGCTGCAGGAGACAGCTGAATGGGTGGGCCCAATTGGAAGGGCTGTGCCCAACTAGAGAGGGGTGGAGCTATGCTCAAAACCACAAAAACTCGGACTTTAATTAAATACGCTGCCCTGGGTGCCAAACTGTCATGAGAGTCCAATCAAGACAAAATGAAGTGGAGAAAAAAAATATTTCACAACAGTATAAAAATATGACAGAAAACCAGGACATTCTGCAATATCAAGGACAGATGAAAATACACTGTAGTACCTGTGTCTAGCTTGGATGGGGGGATACTTTGCACACTTACACTGTATAACTGCTCCTTGCCTTGCTTGGCCACATCCAGAGTCAATACATGGGGGAGTGGGGTACGACAAGTATGTCACAATTTGAAATGGCGATGGCCCTGACACATTTGTCATGCCTCTCAACCTTACAGCAAGAAATCTGGACAAAGCCATAAATATAAGTGGGACAAATGCCCAAAAATAAGGACAATTTTTAAATATTGCTCTTAGAAAGATACCGTGGTGGTGGTGCTGCGGTAGCGTTGTTGCCCCACAAAAAGACGTTGTCCTGTTCGATTCTCAGCTAAAGCATCTTCTGTGTGGAGACATGCGTGAATGGGCGTACCTTCGTTGAAGGTTGTACGTCAGGGCTGGCAACTCGGTACGTAAAAATCTACTGCCAATCATTAGCGGACCGGAGTTCCGCTGTGCCGACCTCTAACCGGGAAAAGTTGAAAGATACAACAACATACACTTAGAAAGATAATAGAACAGTAGGTCTTGTATTAGTATGAATTTTCTGAAGGGTATGAAATATGAAACTCAAATTTCTGTCATTATTTTCTAACTTCATTCTTTAATGATTTGCCACTAATTTGCCAGAAAATCACAATTTTATTAAAAATGGACCAAACGTGATGCAAAAATATAAAATAGCCACACAATACAGCTGTGAACTTGTCAAAGAAGGGACACTTTTTTTAATATTAGTCCTGTTAAGTTGAGCAGCTGACAAAATAAGAGAATCTACATGCATTTCAGAAATAAAAGTAATCTATAACTCTGATCATTACAATTATTTATTAATTGTAAACCCTCCACATTTTCTTCCAAATCTGCCATTTTGCAGAGGTATTATTAGGGAGGGAGCAACATTTTGAGCCAAAATTTGGGACAGTTGAGAGGTTTGGATATTCCTAATTATTATGTATTTATTTTACATTGTTGACTGGGCTAGTCTAACTGGATATATGTCCATTTTCAGTAGAGGCCCGGGGAGAAAAGCTCCAGAGACATGTTTCAAAAGTATAAGTACAAACAATACACAAACATCAGGTATTATAATAATAAAAAATAGCAATTATCCTAGTAAAAAAAAAAGTCATTGACAATGGTACAGTGCAGTAAAAGCCTGGAGGATTTTAAGAGGATGTACACTGACGTTAGGAGATTAAAAAATAGTATGAGCAGAGTGTAATTCTAATTCTAGAGTGTAATTCTAATTCTAGAATGTAATTCTATAAAGCGATTTATTTGCACATACCTTTCAACCTCATAAAGCAGGAAATCTGGACAAGGCCAAATATATTGGGGGAACATACAAACAGTACTAAAAATTGCTCTTGTTTAAACTTAGTTGATAGAATAACAGGTCTTGCTTTAGCATGCATTTTTCTGAAGGATATGAAGTCTGAAACTCAATGACTCTCATTATTTACTGACTTCACTCCTAAATGATTTGCCAGAAAACCACAAATTTTATAGGGAAAAAAACAAAAATAAGAAACAAAAATCTGTTCATTCTGTGAAAATCTAGACAGTTGAGAGAAATAGTTCAGCCAGGGCTGTCTGAGTTTCACCCCTCTTCCCCCCCTCACAAAATCATGGTCGAATGGAGCCTCCCCCCTGCATCCATTCCAATGTCCCATTACTTGGCTATTTCACCCTATTTACCATAAACACTGTGCATACTGCTTTACTTCTACAATGATTTGGATTTCATTTAAAAGTTTTATTTTACATTTTACAACACAAACACTAATAGACATCTGCTAAATAAAGCAATGCAGTCTCACAATGAAAATAGACAGCATTAAAATGTCTCTGCTCTTGAAACTCACATTCATTGAAATAGCACGGAAACCCACATTCAAAGAAAATACATCTGGCCTGTGGCAGATAAAGATTAACTTTGCGCTGTTTTCAAATCATGGGCCCCTTGCACAGGAAACATATATGTGTTCTTTGATACACCTTCCTGATTTTATTAAATTATATTCCTTATATAATACAGTACATTTGTTAGACAGCATTTTAAATTTATTGTTTTGAACATTTTTCCAGTAAACAATGAAACACAATGCATGCACCAATAATGACAAAATTTCCCAGTTCTGAACATTTCCATCATAAAAGTCCACTCAAACTTCTACAGTGCACCATTATGAGAAAATATGCATACTCTCTGCAGAAGTAAAAGTAATCTAAATAATTCCACATTAAAGAGACCTGTAACTAATGAAGAGGTTGCTGCTAGCAAACAACTTTAAATTTCATTGTTTCATCTGCAAATAAAGTGCATGTTGCCCTTGAGGAATAAATTGCCTATGCTACATTAAAAAAAATGATAAGCTAGCAATATTGCAATAGGGAATGGATGGCAAACTGAGAACAGGTTCATAGTTACTCAGTATCTCTGCCAAAGGGGACATTCTCAGGACTGCAGCATCCACCCCTTTTAAAAGTACAACACAGTACAGTATCAGCAGTGCATCTACATACAGTGGGAGTAGAAACCACATCCTTCTGCATCAAAAGCAAGTATTCAACCTGTTATGCTATTAACAATGCAAGCAAACTCAGCATAAGCAGCACTAAACTTCTAATCCCCTGAAGCTCTCAGCTCCTTGTAAAATCCACTCAACACTCAACTGTATCTCTCAGCTTTGCAGCACAAGACATCTGGAAAAACCCAAAATTTATTGGAGAGGGGGACAAAAGCCCAAAACCCAGGGGCATATTTTAAACCTTGATTGAATAATCTTGGAAAGTTGCTAGAATAAAATGTTGTGTTACCACCATGCATTTCACTGCCAAGTCTTGAACCTAGGACCCTGTGCACTACAGACAGAGCAACATATCACTATGCCAAATCAGCTGTTTCTTGAAAGACAAGAAGACTAAACCTTAAATGGCTATCATTTACTGAATTCAGTTCTCACCATAGCTTTCAACCTCTTCGCACAAAACACCTGGACAAAGCTAATAATGGGGGAATACAGCCTCCAAGCATATTCAGTGAATTCAGTTCTCACCATAGCTCTCAACCTCTTAGCAAAAAACACCTAGACAAAGCCAATACTCGGGGTATACAGCCCTCAAACATATTCAGTGAATTCAGTTCTCACCATAGCTCTCAACCTCTTAGCACAAAAAACCTGGGCAAAGCCAATAATGGGGAATATAGCCCCTAAAATAGGGACAAATTTCAAATATCCATCTTATAAACTTAGAAAATTGCTAGAATAAAAGGTTTTGTGTTACCATGTACTTTCTGAAGAATATAAGCCTGAAATTCAAATGCCTGTCATTATTTAGTAAATTTTAAATCCAGGAAACCACATATTTTATGAGGAACAGAACAAAACAAAAAATGAGGCAAAAATCTGAATAGTTTTCACAAGTGGTGGGGGGTAGGAAATTCAGGATCTTGCTACCTGCACCCAAGGTACAGGGTTTGAGCCTGAGTTACTCTCTTTAGCCACCAGGTATTTTTAACTGGGGCATTACACACACACACACACACACACACACACACACACACACACACACACACACACACACACACACACACACACACACACACAAGCCCCATCTTCCTGCAGCAGCTTTGTTGGAAATAATACAAAGTCCCTTCTTCCTGCGAGAGCAGCTATCCCTACATGCTTGCAGACATTGCAGTCCGATCCCCTTCCAATCTATGCGGTTGTAACTGCATAGACTTCTGGGCATCTGTACTTTGATGCCTTCTCTTTATAATACGGACATGTTAAAAAACAGTCTGGATTCCTGCATGCATGCACAGAGTTCCATGAACTCACCGAGCATGCATGCGCAGAATTCTGGGACTTGCAGCTAATTATTTTATATCTTTCTTCTTTTATTTTACATCTGGGGGGCTGCAGTTCTGCAGTTCAATAGCATGAGCCACTCCTGTAAAAGTGTTATTGTTTTGGTTCATGTGATAAGTCTATACTATGTTCAGATAGTGTTTGTAGATAATATCACTTAATGTGTTAATGTAACAAATGAAAAAATAATCCTATTAACCAAAAATGACTAAATAACTTAGATAAGCAGGATCTAAGTCTCCGAGCTATAAATTGTGTAAATAAATTAATCTCACTGACATAATGGACTCTCATTCTTGCAGAGTCTGTACTCTTCACAAGATGGTAATAAAGCATAAACATGTTTTAATTATTAAACTATGACAGGGAATAATACATTTTGTATAACTTGTAAACAGGTTTTTTGTTTAAGATTTTACCACAAAGTGGGTAACTGCATACCTACTATTCTTTTTTTTTAATTATTTTTCTGATAGTTCCCCTTCCTAAAACATGAGCAAGGAACAACTACAATGCTTACCATAGAAAAATCTGTTTTGATAACTGATCAAGGGCTTTTGCTAAATTGCTCTGTATTGTAATGCCTTCAGATTCCAGATGAAATTCTTTAACAAATTTAGTATTAGGGGGTAAAACATCTCTAAGCATTAAGAAAGAACATTAAAGAACATGGAAACCTTCTTTTCTGTGGCGCAAATTTGATGGTTTTAAATCAGAAAAAAATAGAACCCCAAAATATGTGTGTGCAGGGAAGGGGGGTTTGACATAACAGCTAAGGTCTTTACCTCACAGATGGAAGGTACAGGGTTTGATTCTTACCTCATGTTATTGTCTAGCCTTGTAATAGTCTGTAGACTGATATTCTAGCATTCACCTATGAAGCTATGGACAGGCTCAGTTGAATCTTCAGTACAATCAAGCACTTATAACTTGTGTAGAAACTGATATTTTGAATTGGAAATAAAAGATATTAAATATTTTAACCATAAGTTTGGAAATATATCTCATCTAACATTTCTGCCTCTGTACCTCTGTTTCATTTTCCGCCGCATACTAATGTTTTGTTTAAAACAAATATACTAACATCAAAAACTATAATCTCTTCTACAAACTCCAACCTACTTACTTTACTCCTGAAAACTCTGTTTTTACAATAGTTAAGTGACATAACACCCTAATGTATTTCTCCATATCACTTAACATATATCTCTCTAGTAATTGTATACATTTTATTTCAGTACATACTATGACATTTCAACTGTAGCTTCTAAAATGCATGTAAAGTTTTAATATATATATATATATATATATATATATATATATATATATATATATATATGTATATATATATGGATTCACTTTATAACCTCGAAATACTGAAATATCGAATTTCAGTATCTCGAGACTATAAAACCGAATCCACAAAACACCGACACAAAAAAAGCGAAATTCACAACACCGAAAAAAACGCACACACTATACCACACATACACCACAACACCCACATCACAACATAAACAAACAAAACTACACACATACACAACTCATACACACATAAGCAGGGGCCAAGCTACCCTGCACCCCCATGTGGGGGGCGCCCCCCCTACTTATATATACTAACTCCGAGATTGCACAAACACAAAACAAAAGCCAACTCACACACACACATTCTCCGACCCCTCACATACACATCAAACACATCAGCACACTCACACTCACTCTAACTCCCACTCAAAACCCTTAGAAAATACTTACCTGACATAACACCTACATCCACAAACGGCACCGCGCCCCATCAAAACACAATCCCGGACATTACTCAGCGTAAGGTCATAACCACGAATTTGACATATATTCGAGTTCGCGATTATGACCTTTCCCTATTTTTAACATTCGGCTTTATAGTCTTGAGATACTGAAATTCGACATTTCAGTAATTCGAGGTTATAAAGTGTTTATATATATATATATATATATATATATATATATATATATATATATATATGATTTTTAATAAAAAATGCCACAGTGTATATCTCCTTCTTCTTCTTTTGGCTGCTCCCATTAGGGGCTGCCAGCTGCCACAGTGGATCATCTGTTTCCATTTCTTCCTGTCCTCTGCATCTTGCTCTGATACACAAACTACCTGCATGTACTCTCTCAACCCATCCATAAACCTTATTTTAGACCTTCCTCTTTTCCTGTTACCTGGCAGCTTCATCCTTAGCATCTTTTTCCCAATATACTCTGCATCCCTCCTCAGCACATGTCCAAACCAATGTAATCTTGCTTCTCTGGCTTTGTCTCCAAACCTTCCAACCTGGGCTGACCCTCTAATATACTTATTCCTAATCTTGTCCACCCTCGTCACACCCAGTGCAAATCTTAACATCTTTAACTCTGCCACATTCAGCTCTGACTCTTGCATTTTTGTCTCCAACCCATATAACATAGCTGGTCTCACTACCCTCTTGTAGACCTTCCCTTTCATTCTTACTGGTACTCGTCTGTCACAAATCACTCCTGACACTCTTCTCCACCCACTCCATCCTGCCTGTACTCTCTTCTTCACCTCTCTTCCACACTCACTATTACTCTGAACTGTTGATCCCAAATATTTAAACTCATCCACCTTCGCCACCTCTACTCCCTGCATCATCACCATTCCTCTATCCTCCCTCTCATTCACACATATATATTCTGTCTTAGTCCTGCTGACCTTCATTCCACTTCTCTCTAGAGCATATCTCCACCTCTCCAGGGTCTCCTCCACCTGTTCCCTTCTCCCACTACAGATCACAATGTCATCTGCAAACATCATTGTCCACGGGGACTCTTGTCTGATCTTGTCTGTAAACCTGTCCATAACCATTGCAAATAGGAAAGGGCATAGAGCTGATCCTTGATGTAATCCCACCTCCACTTTAAACACATCTGTCACTCCCATCGCAGACCTCACTGCTGTCACACTACCTTCGTACATATCCTGTACCACTCTTACATACTTCTCTGACACTCCCGACTTCCTCATACAATGCCACAACTCCTCTCTAGGCACCCTATCATATGCTTTCTCCAAGTCTACAAAGGCACAATGCATCTCCTTCTGACCTTCTCTATACTTCTCCATCAACACTCTCACAGCAGACATTGCATCTGTAGTGCTCTTTCCTGGCATGAAACCATACTGCTGATCACTAATTATCACCACCCTTCTTAACCTAGCTTCCACTGCTCTTTCCCATAACTTCATGCTGTGACTGATAAATTTAATCCCTCTGCAGTTACTACAGATCTGCACATCACCCTTATTCTTAAAAATCGGTACCAAAACACTTTTTCTCCATTTCTCAAGCATCCTCTCACTTTCCAAGTTTCATTAAACAATCTAGTTAAAAACACCACTGCCATTTCACCTAAACACCTCCATGTTTCCACAGATATGTCATCTGGACCAACAGCCTTTCCATTCTTCATCCTCTTTATAGCTATCCTTACTTCCTCCTTGCTAATCCACTGCACTTCATGATTCACTATCCGCACATCATCCAGCCTTCTCTCCCTCTCATTCTCTTCATTCATCAGCCCCTCAAAGTACTCTTTCCATCTGCTCAACACACTCTCCTCATTTGTGAGTATGTTTCCCTCATTAACCTTAATCACCCTTACCTGCTGCACATCATTACTAGCTCGGTCCCTCTGTCTAGCCAATTGGTACAAGTCCTTTTCTCCTTCCTTAATGTCCAACCTTTCATACAGCTCTCCATACGCCTTATCCATAGCCTTCACTACCCCTCTCTTCACCATATACTTCATCCCCTTATACTCCTGCCTACTTTCTTCATCTCTCTGACAATCCCATATCTTCTTTGCCAACCTCTTTCTCTGTATACTCTCCTGTACTTCCTCGTTCCACCACCAGGTCTCCTTGTCCTCCTTCCTCTGTCCAGATGCCACACCAAGCACCTTTCTAGCCTTCTCACTTACCAGCTCTGCTGTAGTTACACAAATATTCGGTAAGTCTTCACTGCCACCCAGTGCCTGTCTTAACTCTTTTCTGAACTCCACCTCACAATTCCCCTTTTTTGATTTACACCATTTGATCATTGGTGTTGCCCTCACACTCCTCTTTCTCCTCTTCTTGATCACCAGTGTCATCCTACAAACCACTATCCTATTCTGCCTAACTACACTTTCCCCTGCCACCACTTTATAGTCTCCAATCTCCTTCAGACTGGCCCTTCTACATAATATATAATCCACCTGTGTGCATCTTCCTCCACTCTTGTATGTCACCCTATGCTTCTTCCTCTTGTTAAAATATGTATTCACCACAGCCATGTCCATCCTTCTCACAAATACACCACCATCTGACCTTCTGCATTCCTTTGATTAACACCATACCTACCCATCACTTCCTCATCCCCTCTGTTCCCTTCACCAACATGCCCATTGAAATCTGCTCCAATCACCACTCTCTCACCCTTGGGTACAGTCATCACCACTTCATCCAACTCACTCCAAAATTTTTCTTTCTCATCCATCGCACGCCCAACTTGTGGAGCATATGCACTAACAACATTCATCATTACACCATCAATTTCCAGCTTCATAAACATCACTCTATCCAACACTCCTTTCACCTCCAGAACACCCTTAGCATATTGTTCCTTCAGGATAACCCCTACGCCATTTCTCCTCCCATCCACACCATGATAAAACAATTTGAACCCACTTCCAGTACACCTAACCTTGCTCCTCTTCCATCTGGTCTCTTGCACACACACTATACCAACCTTCCTTCTGTCCATCATATCAGCTAGCTCTCTCCTTATACCAGTCATACTGCCAACATTCAAAGTTCCGACCCTCACTACCACATTCCTAGCCTTTGCCTGCCTTCGGGCATGCCTTCCCCTTCTTCTCCTACTTCGGCCAAAAGTAGCCCAATTTCCGCCAGCACCCTGTTGGCCAACAGTACTGGTGGCAGCTGTTGTTAACCCAGGCCTCGACCATACCTCTCAACCATACCAAATTACTCGGTTTTTACTGAGCTCTGGGGTCCAAATATTGCACTGTCAGAGCTGACATCATCACGTGCACGATGATGTCAGCTCCATCAGGGCTATCAGCCAGTCGGAATTGAGCTCCTTGAGCTCACTTCATCATTTCCGGTATATTATTAGCGTTTGGAGCATTCGAGCTGGAAATATTATCAGCGTTTGGCTGGGAAAGCACTTGCTTTCTTATTTTTGTTAGCAGCAGCATTTTCGGGCTGAGAAAGCACTCGTGTCACACTTGGAGTTAGTAGCAGCAGCATTTTATCAGAGGACTGGCCGGGAATTAAAGTGCTGGATTTATATACATGTTAACAGTGCTCAATACCGCTCATAGTGAATTATCATTCGGGAACCGTTTTTGGACTTGGGTAAAGTGTGTGTCCGTCTGTATAAAACTAGTTGCTGAACATTTTTGCTGGCAAATAAACAGAGTTCAGGGTGCAATTCCAATGTAAATTAATTCACCATTTAGGCAGGTTCTTTTATATTACAGCACATAAAGCATTATTTACAGAGAAGAGTAGTTCTCTTCTCATTTACAGCTATGGGAACAATAAACCAGGTTTGTCTTTCACTCAGTTAGTAATAAATCCAAGTGTCCTCTCTCTCATGGGTCTGGTTGCTTCATTCACTGGAAAATCTGCTAAGCTGTCTTCCATCTTCTTTATACTAAATGCAACATATGAAGTGTGCTGCAGTCTTATGACAGATCAAAAGGTGCACTAGAACACTATACTTATATTGCCTTGTGTTGAGCTGTCCCTCTTTACCTCTAGCATGTTTGATTGTTTCTAGGTTCATCTCTTTAAAGAGACTTCCTGATTATTTTGTCTGTCCCTTCTAGGCTGGCATATTTAAAGTGACCAGGCACCACTATGGCAGTGGCACATACCCCTTACCTGCAAAGAATCATTGGTTTGAGCTGAGGCTGATAAGATTGATTGTCTTGGGCAGATTGTCTACTTTCATGAGACTGTGGCCTGGCTGATACAATATCTTAAAGATAACAGACTGGAGGATCAGTACCAAGTAAGAGATCTTTGGATTGATATGCTTGTTTTAGAATAGCAATTAAAAAAAGGCATGATCTATAATCAGGCAAAAGGTTTCCCCAAAATGTATTACTTCAGCATTTAATGGCTAAATACTTTTTTTTTGTTTTTCCCTATTTCCGGAACCTGAGATAAAACTGCACTGCCTGCCTCAGGAATCTAAGCATAATAGAAAATGTTTTCAAAAATTCAGGAGCTGCAAGTATGGGCTCTGAACACAGCATATCCTTTATCTGTTTAAAGGCTTATTTTGCTACATTCATCCACATTACCGTCAGGGGAGCTTTACCTTTTGTCAGGTCTGCTGTAGGCAAGCAATACTGTCACAATCTGGAACAAAATTCCAGTAACAGTCATCCAAGTTAAAAAAAAAGTCTTTATATGCCTTTATGTTGCTGTGAACAAGTTTTGCATTACTTCCACTTTTTTATTTTGCAATTTCACAAGCTCTTTTCCTACCACATTGCTCAAACAGAGGGCTTCTGGCATGTCATCCCTAGCTTTCATTTTGTTGGATTAGACATCACTCTGCTTTAACCGGTAGGTTTATAACAGCTTTGAATTTGGGAAAATGGTTATTTTACCAGTCTTTAGAAAATATTATATTACCATTCAGGTGTGCTGCATATCTTGTATGTGATCTATGAATTTTGTGCATCTATCTCTGAAATGTTGCATGTCTTCTATGGAAAAAATAAAAGGCAGCATTTTATAACATAAGACCCCAATAAGTGTGGAAAATTATTTTTTTCCCATGTCTCTGGGCTAGTAGGATTTGCCAAGATCCTTCATTTAAGTATAAAGTGGATAGAAGCCTAGACTTGCTAAGTTTATCAATGCAACTTTCAAATTACCTTTCACATCTGGAAATTGCTCACAGAATGATGTATCATCCTGGCAAATGCCCATCCTTGAAAAATATGCTTAATTGAAACCACAGTGTGTGTGTGTGTGTGTGTGTGTGTGTGTGTGTGTGTGTGTGTGTGTGTGTGTGTGTGTGTGTGAAAATGCCCCCCCCCCATGTAGTACACCTGGTGGCTACAGGTTTTCAACCATTGGTACAGGGTAAAAAGAGCCTAAACTCCCTAGACACCACGATTTCTGAGCTCTGTCTAGATTTGTTGTGCTAAGAGTTGAGAGCTATGATGAGTGAGAAGTTGAGAACTGAATTTGTATTCCCTCATTATTGGCATTGTTTGTCCAGGATTTTTGTGCTAAGAGGTTGAGAGCTATGGTGAGAAGTGAGAACTGAAATGATAGCCATTAAGTTTCAGGCTTCCTTTTTTCAGGAAACTGCTGATTTGGCATAGTGGTACATTGCTCTGTAGTGCATAGGGTTTGAGTTTTAATGCCAGGTCTATTTTCATTGTGAGACTGTATTGCTTTGTTTAGCAGATGTCTGTTAGTGTTTTGTGCATTGCTGTGCTGCAAAATGTAAAAAATAAAATCCAAATAATCATTGTAGAAGTAAAGCAGTATGCACACATTAGTGGTAATGGGACATTGGAGTGGCTGCAGGGGTCTCTGGTGTGGTGCCATATTTTGGTTGTCTGTTTTTCAGTTTGCATTTAAAAGTTGGTATCCCACAATTCCATTGGAGTGAGTGGGGTTACGTAATTATGTATGCATGTTAGATGTTAATCAGCGTACAGATTCGTACCTATTTTACATGGGCCTTGTCCAGATTTTTGATGTTTCCAGGTTGAGAGTTATGGCCTCAACAGATCCAGTATGTATATCTGTACTGTTGTCTGCATGTATAATTTGGCAAAATTTTGCACCGGATGCCCTTCCTGACGCAACCCTTCCCATATATCCTGACTTGGGACCGGCACAAAGAAATGCACTGGCTTGTGCATCCCCAGTGGCTGGGTTACAGTGTATGTATGTATATCTATATATGTATACATATATATATATATATATATATATATATATATATATATATATATATATATATGAGTGCATGTGTGTATATGTATGTGTGTAAAGTGAGTATCTTTTGTATTTTGTAATTTTAAAAACTGTACATTTTTTTATCTTTGTACAATGAAAACATCCTATTATGTTACTATATGTATACATTTTGCAATGTTCTCTATAATTACAGCTGCAAAAAATATTGAGCTTTAATCCCCGGCCTCCGCTGGAAATGGGATTAATCCCAGTTGGACTCTCCTGGTAAACAAAGACAGGTAAATACATAGATAAATAAATCATAACTAACTAACAACCAAACTAAATAACAAGAGTCTAGCTTGTGTAATATTCCTATACTATGGCTAGTGTGCAGTCAATACATACAGTTTATATAACTGTTGTTGTTGCCTATGTACAATCATACAGTCACTAATACATCATCTTTTTATCTGACATGATAAGTTGATATTTACCACAAGTAAAATAGACAAAAAAAATTATATATATATATATATATATATATATATATATATAATGTATGTATGTGTGTGTGTATATATATATATATGTTGTCTCAGAACTTAACAGCTTAATATGTGTTTACAACAAGGATGCCAAGAAATTCATCTCAAGATGAAGCTGTAGAAGTGAATCTTGGCATTGCAGGCGCAAGAACATGATACAAGTTTATGATCAGACATTCAGTCATAACTGTTTGTACTGAATATAAATTTATCTGCTCTGTGTACTACTAGTCTTAAAAACAAATAAAAATAAAAGAAAGAAAGAAAAAATGCATTCCAACTTTCAAGGCTGGTAAATCCCTTAGAGCTGTTAAACAGAGAGCAGAACACCTCTTTTATTATTTTCATACAAATTCTGAACAAATCCAAACATTATGAGAAGAAAAATTATTGAAATCAGAGACAGTTTTTAAATATCAGCCTATTTTACTTAAAAACACAATAGAACAACAGATTTTCGATTAGCATTAATTTTCTGAACAAAAAGTGTGAAACTATAATGTCTAGCATTACTGACTGAAAGTAATCCTCAGTGATTCACAACAAATTTCCTAACTTTCCTGAGGGATAAGGCAAAAAGTAAGATGCAAGATCAAGGATGTGATTGATAATCAGGGACAGTTGACAGATATAGTAAACAAAAATAAAGTGCTTCTCTAATAGAAGGTGAAACAGCATTTAAAAGCTGAAAGACACTGCTCTACCACACTTTCTATTTTTGAGTGTGGCAGAGTAAAGTCTGCCAGGTTTAAGAGCTGTTTTTTCTCCTGCCACTGTTCCTTGTTGGAGGCACTGCCTGCTTTCAGTCCTTAGCATGCGATTTATTCTGAACAGTTCTTTGAGTATCCTTACAAATATTTGTTAAACACCACTGAGCTCTTTTGAGATCAGGTTTCATACTAGGGAAGTACATAAGTTTATTCGTTGTCATTGTTTGGGTATTTAATCTTGGCCCTCTAACATAATTAATCATAAAAAAAGAATACATCTGTGTATTTTACAAAGGACTGACGTGTGTATGTATGTATGTATATGTATACACAAACACACACACACACACACACACACCATTACCGAGTGTGCACACACATGCACATGCATGCACACCTCAAAATGATCCACATATTTATAGAGGTGATCAGGCAGGTATTAAATACGATCTATTAAATGTCCACTTGCATCTTCTTAATTTGTTTTCTGAGATTATTTGGTAAATCCATAATGTTTATGATAATTTCCTGAAATATCATTCTGTTATACTAATGCTTCCAAAAGTTAAAGAAAGAGAGATGGTATGAAAATGTCTCCAGTAATATAGAGTAAACATTAATTAGAATTTATGAAGCAGGGAACTGAAGGAATTGTGTGATTTTATTATTACATGAGGGAAATTTGGCTTAATGTGCCAGCTTTTCAATATGTAAGACATAATTCTCAACAGAGTTATAACTGCAGGGATTAGTTGTGGCTGGAACGGAAACCAAAACACAAGGACTAAAACTTAACATGCCAGGGAGGTATTAGGAGTTTCAGATGTGGACAAATGAAAATAATTTGCAAAGACAGACATTCAGGAAAGAATAAGTAAAAATAAGACGATGAATTCATTGCAGATGTAACTTAAAGAGAGATTAACCATCTGGTTCAACACTTTTAAAACCCTTGGGTCAAATTTACCAGCACCTGCTAACTTTTCCTTAAGCTCTTTATGGGGGATAATAAAGTCTATGAGAGACACTTGCAGAATGCTTTGGGGAGCCTGCCAGCTTGGTTGTTGGATGACTCAAATTGTACATGGCCTTTTTGGTACTACTTTATTACTGACCATTATTCCATTTGGGGAAAGAAAACAGTCCATGCCCTTTATCTTTTCTTTACTGAAAACATGATTCTTATAAAATGTCACAATCATTTATGCGTAAATGGTTCTTTCTTGCTGAATGATGCTATTACAAAATATTTTAATATAAATTAACTGAAACATCACCATCATCAACACAATTTGAGAATTTCACCAACTTAACAGAAACTTATCAGTCTCTTAACCGACACATTGTCTCTAAATCAGATCATAAAGCTAGGGTTTGTATGATGTATTGTTCAGTTGGGTTATTCCATCATTCTTATGTTTGCTCAGTAGAAGGAATAAACATATCTGCAATCAGACATTTCAGCAACACTGTACCAGTTTGACAAGTCTTTCAAAGATATAATTGAAAGCAGACAATCACGTGTATATTTGTGACATCAGATGCATCATTTAAAAATATCTTGCATAGATTACAGGGCATGACACACTAAGAAGCAACAGTCCCTCAATGAGAAGTTGGATGCATTGTGTCTGTTCATTGCCATTTCTCTATACAAATAATTTGCCTGAAAACATGTCATAGACATAGTACAAGAAAGAGCTACATAAATGTAAGTTTTTGCTATACTGTAGTTTTATATTTCAAGTTTGTTTCCAATTCCACAATAGTGTCAGTATTTGGAAATGATCCTCTCTCATTTTCTGCTCAAGTGTTGCCTTCTAATCTCCGCTAGTGTCAGGCATTATACTACACCAACTCAAACAGCACAGAAGTACAATTGTTGAATACTTTGGTTGACAACAGAGGGCAGTACTGAACTATAGACACAAAGGCATAACCCCTTATTTTCTTATACTTTCTTGTCTGACATAGCGGAGCTGCTTATTTTTCACATTTATTGTGTAACCTATGTAAAAGTAATGTTTTCATGTCATATTCTATGGAGTTCAGCTTGCATAGCCAGCTCCTACTCATACACATAACCAAGGAAATAAAACATTACCAGGGTGAAGCATTGTACATTTTTCTTTAGGGGCTAAGATGTTCCTTTGCAAGGAATGAAAGCATAATCAGACTGGCATTATTTTCATTTCTCATTTGCATAATGCAGATTTAGATATTTCTTCTCTTATCATTTATAGTTTATAAAGATAAATTTAGATGTTTCAGTCAATTTAATAGATGCATTCAATCCAGATGGATTTAGATATTTCATTTCTGACTATCTGTCTCTCTCTCTCTCTCTCACACACACACACACACACACATACACACACACACACACACACACTCACACTCACATATACACATGTACAAGGCGACCAGCAGTCCCAGTTTTTCCAGGACAGTCCCAGTTTGGAAGTCTCTGTCCTGGAATCCCAAACATTGTCTTTGGGACACAGAAATGTCCCAGTTTAGACCACTCAGTCTGAATGGTGACCTGGCTTCCCGGGGCAGCCAGTCCCACTGCTTTCCCATCCTGAGCAGCTCTGGGGACTTTGCAATTTTTTAGGGATGTCATTGGGTATGAGGTAAGGTCGGATGGCTTCACCCTGGCAGGATTCTTCCATGCTCTGCCACCATCCATCAGTCACTCCCTCCAGGACTTCTGTCATTGGGTACTCTGCCTGACCCCACTCACTCAGACAGGAGCTTTCCAGGCCCCACACCCAAATCTGCCTGGTGCAGCCTTACTGACATCTGTCAGGGCTGACCCCTGCCAGCCTCCCCTTCAAAATGGCCAAGAGACCTTTCCCAGCCGCAGCCTCCCATGTCAGGGGACTCCGCCACCTCCATGTCTCCTGCAGATACCAAATCATGCCGGATCACTGATGCCCTTGGACCTTCTCAGGGGAGCTTCCCTCTGATCCAGTCCACCCCTCTGGAGCTCCCCTTGGCCACAGAGGGAAAGATCTGCTCTAATGAAGGCTTCAGAGTCCCCCTGCTTTCCTATCCAGATCAGCTCTGGGGACTTTGAGATCTTTCAAGGATGTCATCGGTTATGAGGTGAAGTTGGAAGCCTTTGCCGTGGCAGGAGCCCTCCAGGCCCCTCTGCCATCTGCCCTGGTGCTTCCTCAAGGACTTCCATCATGGGGAGTTCTGCCTGATCCCTTTCACCCAGGCAGGAGCTCTCCAGGCACTGCTGATGTCTGCCAGTCGCTCCCTTAAGGACTTCCATTGTGGGAGCTCTGCCTGCCTCCCTTCACCCAGCCCTGCCGCTATCTGCCACTCTATCCCTTCCAGACTTCCTTCCCAGAGGGTCATAGTCCATACCCCCTCACCCAGGCGAGAGCTGTCCTGTCCCAATCACTTTCCACCTCTCTCTCCCTTCCAGACTTCCATCAGGATGGACCCCCTCCAGGCATAAACTTCTACCCAGGAGAGAGAGCTCATTTCCAGGATTGTATAGCTCCTGACTGCTTCTAAATCATGCAGTGTCACACATGCTCTTGTAGCCTCTCTGGGGATCCTCCCAGCCTTATGGAACTCTGCTGGGCTGCAAAGCCTCAGACAGTCCCTCATCCAGACTTCTGTGACACTGGTTCTCCCCTTTGTCTTGCACCTAGGGTTTTCAAACTTACAGGGGAGATAGTCATGGGTCGGCCATCTCTGTGCATTTTGCAGCACACCTCAGTCTCTCTCCCCCATTGTATCAGGCACTGATGAATGTGCATCATTTTGAGGCTCCTGGCATGTGGCCTCTTGCCTCCTGAGTGGTGCCATTCTGAGATTGGCATCCCCAAAGTGCCGGGTGAAGGATATGAGGCCAACCTGCTAGCCCCAGTGTGAGATGAAATGGCGGCCCTATCTCCACTCCCATGGGGGCCGGGAGAATGGGATTGCAGACCTGGCTTCTTGCGGTGGCCCTCAAGTGTCCTAGTTTAGGTCCTGTAACAAAATGGTCACCTTGCACATGTATATATATCATATTACTCTGCCTGGGAGCTTGGGAGTACATAGTCTCAGAAAGCATTCTTTTCTAGTACTGCATGTCTAAACTCATAGCCAGTAATGAAACCTTATTCCTTCTGTGCCCAGGCAGCCCCCCCATATTTGCAGTATTGTGTTACCAGTAATGAAGCATAATTGCAGCACTGTGTTACCAGTACTGAAGCATATTTGCAGTACTGTGTTACCACTACTGAAGTATATTTGCAGTACTGTGTTACCAGTACTGCAGCACATTTTCAGTACTGTGTTACCAATACTGAAGCATATTTGATTACGTTGCCTTTACTGGTCTTCAGAGAATACTGAGTGTTATTCTGCTATTTGAACAACAGTGCACTAAATTTGCTAAGATGCATGAGGACCTTCACCTATTGTCACTTAAGCTACAAAACAGTCATGTGGTCAATGTGGTTTTATGCATAGGTGCTAAGATTTGTATTATCCATTGTTCACAAACAAAGCTTTTTTTTTTTTTTTGTTAATGAGAACTGATTCAAAGTGCATTCTTTGGGGCTACAAATCAGTTAACTGAGGCAATATTTCTCTCTCTGTCTTTCTATTCACACACACACACACACACACACACACACACACACACACACACACACACACACTCTCTCTCTCTCTCTTCCTTTAACTTTGTCCATAAAGCCTACCAATTAGCTAGTTCAATTGAATTTCAAAATAATTTATTCATACCAACTTATTCAAAAGTATAAATATTAGTATTTTGCTTGCATGTCTTCAAATCCAGGAGTACTATAAGGTGGCATTCATACTTGGGAGCTATGTAGGAGTTATTAGCTGAAAGTGCCACTGAGCTTATATGTAAATGAGCTAAGTGTAAGCTACCCATCTAGAATAAGGAAAAGCAAAGGCATTTTGAAAAATACACCTACTTAGGGCAAAGGCATAAAGCACCTTAAATTGATACCCTGATTGATAGATAGTCTTTTTTTTACTGGGAAACTCTGACTGGGCAAATGTCCCATTTTCAGCGAGGCCCAAGGAGATAAGCTCCACATAAAATACATATTTACAATGAATGACAATAAAATTAAACATTTTAGGTATAACTTAAGCAAATAAGTTTTTCCACACACTGATAATTTCTGGGTGGAGTGCTAATTCACCTGCCGATATGCTCATATTCTCAAAATTCTAAACTCCTGTGGCATTACTCTGCCCACACCCAACCCCTTGATCAGTTGAGCTGGTGTGATCCTTAACAGGCCGATCCTCCACCTTTAATTGTACACGAAATTTATGAACTTACCATAATGATACGTGTGTAGGATCAGGTCCCTCTTCCTCTACCACAGGACTTGAGGCTGCCAAAACTCGGTTAGCTCGGTACATAAAGTACTCCTAGGCTACAAAATTCCTCTTCTCCTCTTTACCCATAATCCCAAGCACATTGATTCCTCTCCATATCGCTGTAGGCTCCCATCATGGTGGACATGGGAAGAATAATATCAGTGATGGAAGAAAAGTTCTCTAAAAGACCTTCTCAACTAAACAAAGAGGCTAGGGAAAGGAGGATGGGTCACAGAACTAAATGGACCTGGTCCTACACCTCTCTTGTTATAGTATTATGGTAAGTACATGACTCTCATATATGACAGCAGTGGTCTATCTTTCTCTGCCTGTGGGTCAGAGTACCAAGCTTATCATAATGGGGAGATCCTAATAAACCTACATTTAAATGTAGTACCTCCAAGGGCAAGTGGAAAAATTGCTACATACATTTGAATAGAGATTTGTTTAGAGATAATGTCACTAATTACTGTAGATCAGAAAGTAACCCTCAGCTGTAGTGCATACTGATGACTGACTGAAACAGAAGTAAAGTAG
Organism: Protopterus annectens; assembly: GCF_019279795.1. NCBI lineage: Eukaryota > Metazoa > Chordata > Ceratodontiformes > Protopteridae > Protopterus > Protopterus annectens. Next base: position 466,495,310 of record NC_056743.1, on the reverse strand, counting down.
TATTCTATTAGGTATGAAACTTTGAGAGGCAGAGGGATAGAAAGGCTGAATAAATATATAGTATTACTGAGTTCCTAAAAATGCATAAAGTGAAACATAGGGCAGTGTAAAGAGTGAAGTATAGCCAAGGTAGTGGTATATGAAAAATAATTAATTAATTAACAAATATTAAGCATTAAGTAAACATGATATGCTATGTAAAAGCTGTAGGCTTCATATAACTTTGTGGTAATGTCTAATCACACTTGAAAGACCTAAGATGAACAGCAGAATGCACAGCTTTTATTATTAATATTAAAAAAAAAACACTAAAGGGTTTAATATTGTTGGTATGGGGTATCCTTATGTTGACACCTTGAGAGTTTCACTGAAGAATCAGAAGGGGGAGATAAGAAGGGTTGAAAAAGGGGATACAAAATAAAGATGGGAAAATAGAGGGAAAACATCAAGAAGTTTGTGCCAGTGAAGGAGGTGGGAGAGGAAGGACAGAAGGATACAGTATTTTGGTGTTGGATATACCCTCCTATTTTTTTTGTTTATTTGTTTATATATAAGAGGTTAGTTTGGTGAGAAATAGGGAAGAGGGTGCAGGTGAAAGGATAAGGGAAGATGGGCTGAAGATGCACCAGTAAACGTCCCAGTCCACCGAGTCTCAAACATTTCCATTGCAAGATGGTGGGCAGGGGAGGACCCCAATGTCAGGGGGGCTAGAGGCTTGTAATGGTGTGGTGGTTGGCACCAGGTAAGGCAATGTGTCTTGAGCATGATGAAGCAAGGCTTCAACTGGCTGACTTTATGCGTCAGCTACCTCTTCTAGCACATCCTCAACCAAGTCCAAACGTCCCCATTCTGTGAATTTTTCCACTCTGCCACGTGCTGGGGTGACTTATTCACTGGTGCCACCAGCCTGACCCTGCGAGGATGTCCTTAGATGGCAGAGGATCAACGCTCCATAACTTGATAGGTACATGACTGGGTTGCTCGAAGGCAATTTGAATCTGAAAATAAAAGAGAAAGGAATACATAATTAAAATAAGAAAAACAAAGAAAAAAGGGGGGAGACAAAAGACAAAATACAGTAAATTCACAAATTGTTTTACACAGCACTCAATTTCCTTCTTAAAAGCATATTTTTATTTTAAAAATCTTTATTGAAGTAAAACAAAATGTATGAGAAGTCCTTATTCAAACTTTTGATTGTCAGTGTATGGGAAGTGCTTATGCAGACTTTCGGATAACTTTTTATGGAGAGTATTTATGCTTACTTGGCAGGACAGTGTTTGCTATCACTTGTTGCGGTTTACATGTTGCAGTCCACTACACAAACATAATGATCATATTTGATCCTGGTATGCATTTGGTTGTAATATTGCACTGAGAACACCCTTTATAAATACTTGCATCTTATAAATTCAGTTAAAGACAGAATACTGCAGTTGAATACTGACATATCTCTCACTCTTGTGTGCACTCTATTAATTTATATTATTATATACAGTAATAAAATCAGTTAAAGATAGCAATACTGCAGTATATACTGGCATATCTCACTCTTGCTTGCACTAATGTATGGAATGTACAATAATACTTCAGTCACAGTTCTGAATGAATTATTATTAATTAACTATTTTACTATCACCTAGACACACAATATTTACTGCTTTACTCAGACTTACCAGCAAACTCAGCAAGCATTCTTAACTGCCTCTCCTGCTTTCTCCTTTTGTAGAAGATCTCACATTTACCTGTAAAGAGAAGACATAATACAGTTCTTGTTTACCTGTAGTTCACATTTTGTCATTAACATATAAGAATATTGTTTCTAAGTCAGCGCAGGATTTCCCTGCCATTAATTTGTTCAAATATATATTAGTATTTGAATTCTCATAATTTACCTATCTTCCCTTTCCTGTCACTTGTAAACAAAAGTATAGATTTTATAGATGTTTTTAATAGTATGCTTGGTATGTATGTAATAGTCTCCAAATTTTATTTAGCTACAATGTGCAAGTACACAGAACAATGTAGCAGGTTTTGGAAGTTTTCCTAATCTGTCCAAAGTGTCTGCTTGATAGTTTTCTTCTTTAAATATATGCACATAAGGGGATGATTTAAAAATTTAACCAGAAGTAAGAGAGTAATAATATTGGTCATTTCTCAATAAAGTATGTGCTGAACATTCACTTCACACTGTGAACCCCCCCCCCCCCCACAACCTCTACTCTGACTTGGGTGTGGTGCCTGACAGACTTCAGTCATTATTTTGGAAGAAATTACTTTCTTATTTAAATACTATACCAATAAATATCTCCTGGCCTACACAACCCTACTGCATGGAATTTAAATACTGCCAAAATAAATGCAATACTAAATGAAAATATGGAAATACAGACATTTTTTAAATGAAAATGTGGAATCACAGATATTTTTTTCTTTCTGTACATGAGCATGTAGTTGTGTGTACTCATACGGATGCATATCAGTGCTTTTCAGACGTATATAGGAAGATCTTACTCATACATATCTTACAGTTGCATTTACACAGACAATTACGGTATCACTTAAATTCCCATGTTTGTATTTCATTACAGTTCTGTGTGCAGATGTGTTTATGCTTTCTTTTACATTATTGCAATGACATTACAGCTACACTTCTGTAGGTACACATATTTGTTCTGTTAAATACCTTAAATTATGCAACCTTGTTATATTTTAAAGCTATGTTCAACTTATCTTAAGTATGACCCACACAAAATAAGTAATAAATACATAACTGTGTACTTATTATAAAACTCTGGCCTTTTTGCCTCTACCTGGTCTCCCCTCTCAGCCAGCTGGTCCAGCCTATGCTTCTTTAAGTCATTGTACCAGTGAAGGCACTGCTTGCTAGATCAATTTATCCCTGTTAGGGTTTCCAGGAGTTCACTCAACTCCTGCCAGTTATTCATTTTTTTTCTAATCAGAATCTGCAGTGCATGTCCCAGTTTTTTCAGATTTGACTCCAGAAGGTAGACCGTGATTTTGGACTCCTTATAGGTCTAGCTTGAAGTACAAGCAGAACTAGAATGAAGAAAGTATAAGCAGGTCTCTGTTTCACAGGTTTAGAACCACTGACTCTGGAGTGTGATACACCTTAATCAAGCCAGTTAACCAGCAAGGACATTAGTCCATTTATTGTTATCATCAGTACGTTTGGCTTAATTAAAAATGTTTTGTCATATGCATGTTTTTTAAAGGCATACATTTGCACTTCATATGGTGCATAGAACAGTATGAAATAATCATTTTTTCTTTCTTATAATCGCTGCTGTTGCTTACCTTGCCTTGGCTATCTTTTTGAAATATTACATCTGAATGTTGTTTATTTCTTCATTGTAGCACAGGAATAGTATTTTTTTTGGGGGGGTGGATAAATACATATACTTACGTTTGTGATGACCGCATTTTATGAACTATTGAGTGATGTCAGTTGAGAGGATATGCTGGATGAATTTAGATGGACAGAGATTATACTGTATGGATGTGAAAACTTTAGCACCTTCTTCCGGCTTTTTCCAAATTAGGGGTCACCACAGTGGATCACCTGTCCGCTCATGATTGGCAGTGGAGGTTTACAGTGTCAAGTTGCCAGCCCGGCGCCCAACCTTCCACAGAAGGCACACACATGCACACATTCATGCCTAAGGCCAATTTAGAGTATCCAATCCACCTATAGCATGTCTTTGGGATGTGGGAGAAAACTGAAGCACCCAGAGGAAATGCACACGACCACAGGGAGGACATTCAGACTCTGCACAGAAGACACCCCAGCCGAGAATCAAACCGGAGAACCTCTTACTGTGAGGCACCAATGCTAACCACTGCACCACCGCAGCCACCCATGTAAACTTTAACACCTATGACACCTTTTTATTTTTTCTGAATACATTCAAATTTGAGTATATCTGAGCATTCATGTGGTATTCTGGGAATGCTGTGGACTCCACAGGATTTTTAGATTAGCCTGGGTCTGAATTCATGATCAACCAAGAGTGATTTATGCTCATAAGTGACCATAAATGTTTTGTGTATTATGGTGATTCACAGTGATAAACATAAAAGGAACTAATTTGCATATAAAGCATGTAAATAGAACTGAATTTATATGAATTTCTCTGGAAATGATAGACATCTTAAAGTAAGGGAAACATAAAAAAATAAATTATATAAAACACTTAAAATGTATGTAAAAATAGTGAGTTACACTAAAAAAATGTTTGTTGGTTTAATGGGCATACTGCCATGGCTGTAATAAATAATGTCAGACTGTCATTTGTAACTGGAAATCAGTACAGCAGCAACAGGAAATGGTTAGTGATCACTCATATAAAAATCATTACATTAGTGCCATGCATTGATGGTGCATACATATATTCTGAAGTAGTATGGCTGTGTTGTTATCTAAATATACATGTTTCCTTAAATGAAAATTTCTGAGTTCCACTGAAGAATAAAAAATGACAGTATTATGAATACATGAAGTGGTAGGAGTTGATTGCTTTTGTGTTGTGGATAATGCTGCGGACATTAGTATAGCACAAATTTAATTTGTTAGAGTGAGATTTTGCTTGCACATATAATTGTGTGATTGTGTTACTTTTTTCATAGGAGTATGGCAGGCACATATGGTCATTGTTGTGTTGCTTAAGTGATGATTAAGTTTGTTCTGTATGATTGTGGACTTTTTTCATATGCAGTAATGGTACAAAACAAGGGAGCAAGGCAGAGAAAAGACAACTGTTCTGTTATTGCTTATATTTCATTTTTTTTTGTATGTAATGTGTTGTATTTCACTCGGACTGATCCTGAAATTGGTCAGTATTGATCAGACAAGCAATAGACTACTGCAGTGATACTCCTGTGCTCCACACAAACTACATCTACACATCTTCATAATTGTCCAGTCCAGTGCTCACTACAATATGTCACCATAAGTCATGACACCAGAATCCCCCCTGTCTTCAACCACAGCCAAAACAATAAATATATCTAATATAATGTTAACAAATAATTTATACTATTGAACAATAGACTGATGCTGTCTTTATCTTCTGCTACTTCCAAACTATGCATTTCCACAATCTCAGCAGTCTATACACAATATTTATTTTATTTATTTATTTAACATTTGTTTACTGGAAAAGTCCGACTTGGAACAAAGCTGATTTTCAGCGGAGGCCTAGGGAGAAGCATTCCAAATGCATGTTTTTGTGATGTGGGAGAAAACCAGAGCACCAGGAGGAAACCCACACAAATGCATGGAGGACATGTGGACTCTGCACAGAAGGCATCCTAGCCAAGAATCAAACCCAAAAAAACTCTTGCTGTGAGACAACAATGCTACCACTGCACCACTGCACTGTTTTATTAATTACATTAACTCAAAGAATGTTTACAACAAGTGATCTCTATTACATATTTACCTCTCCTCCTACAGTTCTGATCTTATAGTCATCTTTTAACCATGGATGAAACCACACATATGAGATGCAGAAGTAGAATGCAAATGATTCAATGCCTCTAGATAGAACAGAATGAAGAAACAACCCATTGGGAATGCCATTGTTGTTAAAGGAATTATTTTTTGCAAAACTCTTTGTATCTAATTTCTACGATCTGTCACAGTGGACTCCCAACTGATCTTCTCAACTATTAACATTTCTAAGCAAATCATATTAGATGCATTCATATACCCCACATTCTCTTAAATACACCAATAAACACATTCCAACATAGATTGTAGAAAATATCCATTAAGAGATGATAGTGCCAGACTTTGCATTGACTCGAATCATACCCAAATAATCAATCTAACCATCTGAACATAGATATGTAGAGGTGAAGACAATATTTCAGACTAGATTTTGGCATCTAGTCCAGAAAAAAAGAAACTACTGTTATCTTATCAGATTCATTTTGTAAGCATTACCTATCCAGTACTTGTAGAAAGAAAACTCAGGCACAAGCCAATCACCATTTCCAAAAGTGAACATAAAATACATGCAATTTCAACTTTTTGGTATTTGACTGTACATTAAATGTAATCATCAAACAGACATTTTGGAACATGGATATGGACACAGCAATGCAACACTTCAGTAGCACCCTTCATGAACCTTAGTCTCTAATATGAACTCTGTTTGTATAACAAACAAACAAGCATTTAATTAATTGATAAATGTTAAAATAAAAGACCCTTCTATGATTTTATCTACAAACTGAAGTGTCAAGATAAGCCGTGGAAACAATATACTCTACCACTATCTGAAGCTTCTTGTGCACTTTACTAACACATACTCAACAAGGCCATGTCCCTCATTACAGATTTTAAAACAGCATAGTATATGTCATAAACTATGACAAAAAGTCTTACTTGCAAATATTCCAGCAAAAACACTAGAGCAACCCTACCAAAATTTTGGCAAATTATTAATCATCTCCTAAATCCTGGAAAATCAACTACCCCAGCACCATCCACCAAATATACCACTGATTGTCTAGCATCGAAGTTCAATACTCACTTTATCAATTCAGTGACATTCCTCATAAACAATAATACTAACTCAACCTTAACAGTATACACCTCTACTGAATCTAACCCTAACTCACTATCTATTAAACCCATACAAACTAGTTACATAAAAAAGTTACTAACCAAATTAAAATCCTCTTCTCCTGCTGCTGATCAGCTCCCAAATGAATTTCTAAAACTAGCTGCTACTTCCATCTAATATCCTATAGCAGTACTAATTAACCACTCTATTTTTGAATAATACATACCTATCCTCTGGAAAATATCACCTATCATCCCTCTATACAAAGGTGGCCCTTTTACAGATTTCAAAAACTAGCAAAAGATAAAAACACATGCAAAAAAACAATGCAAAAAAAACAAAATAAAAAACAGACCACAACAGTGGTCACCCGAGCATTTCACTTTATTGAACCATGCAAACAAATTGACTAAGTGCTTTCACCCTGTTTTTGCACAGGCCTCATCAGAGTCAACAATATAATACAATATAATAAAGGCACTTCCTTTTATATCTTGAACACCGGCAATCAAGCACTCGATCAATTAATTTCACTATTAATTAACTATCAATGAATTTAAAACACTAAAAACATTGGATATTTCTATTGTTACATTAAATATATCAGATGCAGTAAGTTTAAATAGAAAGCATTATTTAAAAATAAAAATAAAGATATTAATTAAAATGTACAACACTAAACCACCATGGCTCTCTGCTTAAGTACCGTTGCTATTGAGATACCATCATTTAAACCAGGCTCATGCTTTGCATTAAGCCTGAATTTCCACTTTGTTTCTGTAACTTCGACTTCCAAACTCACATTCCCACCCCTTTCATTATGGTCCACTTTATCAATAATGAGGAATAAAAATTTCTTAAAGCCTGTACATAAAGTGCTATGTAAATATAAGGCACTACTTATCTTTTTGTTTTTAATGTCCCTCACAATTTCAGCAATCCTGTCCCTCAGTCTCCTTAGCCACTTAAAATCCAATGCATGCTGTACAAGTTGCCACGTAAACCACATTCATAGTGTTACAATTACAGCACCCTGGATACTGTAGGGTTCTACCGTAACCCTCATTTGAGACATAAGGTCCATCATTTATACATTTACAAAAGTTACAGGCTCCACATTTAACATTTGGGACCCATAATGTTTGTTATTGCTTTTGTCATTGGAGTCAAATATATCTTTTAAATTCCTACACCTACTGTAACCTATTTCTGGTTTCAGTCTCAATTTCTTTTTCAATATGGTATCAAAGCTCCAATGCCAAGTTTTTAATATTGTATCTACCAGGCAGGGTGCATCCTCATTGTATTTCACGACCATCACGTCACTACCAAAAGGACCCTCAGATGTGTCTTGAGTTATACTCACATCACTCCTGAGTACTGGAGCAAAACTGTAGGCCTTTTCTCCACTATTTCACACCTAATTTGCAACATTTTAACTGAGTAACCCCTATTCCTAAACATACCTATTAGCTTATACAGTTCTCCTTTAAAATCGTGTTCTTCACTTACTAATCTACTTAGTCTGACCATTTGCCCTTTTACAACATTCTTCTTCTGATGAGGAGGATGACAACTGTGGTAATGCAAAAGCATGTTAGAATAAGTTTCTTTTCTGTAAATGGTAGATGTTAAAATCTCTCCACTCTCACCACACTTGCCGAGAAGGACATCCAAAAAATATATCTGTCTTTCATCATACCTGTAGGTAAATGACAAAACCATGGTGGTACCATTCAAATACTCAATAAATGCTTTTATTTCATCACCCAACCATAAAATGAGTATGTCGAACAGAAACCTTAGATATAACCTTATTCTGCTCATAAAAGGGGATGAAAAAACAAATCTTTTCTTCCACTCAAGCAGTACCAGATTGGCAAATACTGGTGCACATTTGCCCCCCATTGCCACTCCTGCTACCTGGTATTCAAGATATAAAAGGAAGTGCCTTTACTATATTGCTGACTCTGAAGAAACCCATGTAAAAACAGGGTGAAAGCGCTTAGTCCATTTGTTTGTATGGTTCAATAAAGTGAAACACTAGGGTTACCACTGTTGTGGTCCGTTTTTTATTTTGTTCCCTCTACAGACTTCTCAAACTATGACCCATTGTTGTATGCTCCCCACTAGCCCAGATCTTAGACTATTTCCTTAACAACAATCTCTTAACCAATTCTCAACACAGTTTCCGACCTAAACATAGTATTAATACTGCACTTATAAATTTCACTAATTCTGTAAACCTCCTCAAAAATCAAGGCCAACTTGTTTCATCAAATTTTCTCGATATCTCTAAAGCTTTTGATGCAGTGTCCCACCAAAAACTTCTCAACAAACTAGCTGCATACAACCTCATTAAAACTTCCCTGTCTTGGTTTCACAGCTATCTTTCTAATAGAAAGTAGTCTAGCAAATGGGAAAATAATCTCACCCCCCCCCCTGCCACCCATCTCTGTTGGAGTACCCCAACGCTCTATCCTCGGACCTCTCCTCTTTATCATATTTACCAATAACCTCAGTACTTCCACTCAACTAGCCTCTATCATTCAATACGTTGACAATGGATCCCTCATCTGCTCTGCTCCCACAGCTCTGGAATTACAATAAAAAAACAAAAATCTCTCCAAGACATATAAAACTATCTCAACGACCACCAACTCATACTCACCCCAAACAAAACTAAGCTAATGGTTTTCTGCAATATAAAAGCCAAATATAACCAACCCTCCACTATCTACTCAAAAAATTGAACCAGTCAATGAAACTAAACTTGTAGGAGTCACCATTGACAACTGTCTAAAATTAGACAAACATATAGCACTAACAATCAAAAAAGTCCACATTAAATGTGGCTCACTATATAGGGCCAAACCATACCTAACCAACAAAGCTAGACAAGCCACAGCCACATCCCATCGACTATCCACTCTCCTCTATTCTTCCCAAATTCTCACCACCCTGCACAATCAGATTAAAATAACCTAGAGACCTGCTGTAACAAAATAGGTAAGTTTGCTATAAACCAACCCCATACATCTCATCACTGTACCATTCATCAACTCAGCTGGTTTGAACTACCCAACCTATTATCTCTAAACCAACTAACAATGGCCACAGTATCATCCACAAGCCTGACAATTGCCCTTCACACAAAGATCTAGTTCAAACTAATACAATCCTCAAGTCCCTACAATTATCTGACAAATTACTTCTAAAGGTAACTAAATCCCATAACTACTATGGTGATTCCGTATACTCTAACAAAATATCCAAAACCTTGAACTTAATACCCCAATATATCCTAAAAAATGTCACAAATTCAAACTACTTGTAAAAGAACACCTCACTAATCACTGGCCATGCCCCTGCACAGTACCAGGCTAACTATAGCCAGCTTGATGTTGCTTACCCTAAGTCGACTAACTTTCATACACGTACCAACTCCTAGTCTCCTATGATGCTGCAAGTTATATTTTTTCTCTTTTTCTAACCTAATAACTATGTAAATGTAAAAAAAAAAAAATTGTCGACTATCATGTATGCTGCTAAAATGTTGTACTTGTTATCATGTTGAAACACTCCTTGTAAAATGTGTAGCTAGCCTCCTTGTAATCAAACTCTTCTAATCATCTCTGCCATGTATATGATACTCTGCTGTATTTTCAACTCCTCTTCTGTCAATTATTTGTTGGAGATTTTCTCCCTGGGTGTCCACTGAAAACTGTCTCCAGGCCCAGTCGAATACTACCCAGAAAACAAATGTGAAACAAATAAAAATAAGCAGAACAGAACAAGTATAATCACAACATATCTGTTGCCACCATTAATGCACTATTATTACTGGACAAAACACAACAGTCTTGCCTTTAACAATGTTGCTGTACCCTCAAAATAGCCAAGAAGGTCTGTCACCGCATTACTGACACATCCTGGATGATTTGATCCAGTAGCCTCAATCCCTTAAACTTGTCTCACATTCCCCAACCATTAGTGGTTAACCACTCCAACTATCTTTTTGACTTGTATCTCATCATCGTATAGATCCCATTAACTATGTCAATTCTATAGTAATCAATAGAGCATTTGAAAAAGACATTTTCCAACCTGTTTGAAAGTTATAGTTATATTCCCTCTAAGCAGATCTTAGACATTATAGACAGTTAAACAGCAAGAGTAATATAAATTGTACAAAGCTGCTGCTATGCCATAACATAGTTACAAACTATTGTTTTTAGCTTACCTTTGTTTTAAGAATGGATGGGGCACTAAAACTGCCTTGCTAACCTTTACAAATCACATTCAATAAAAATAATAATAAATATATGCCATCAATATTCCTTGACTTGCCAGAAACATTTGAAACTTGGTTAAGAAACATGGTTAAATATAATATTCTCCTCTGTAAACAGGTCTAGATGCTACTTAGACAAATGTACATTAAGTCATACAGGTTGTCCAGCCAGGTATACCCCTCTCTGTGTGAATTCTATGGCCAGTAGTAACTCCTACTTTTCACAATATTCAACAATGTTGGATCTTCAGTTTATCATCCCTTTTTCCTTTTCATTATTCCCCATTACTTGTTTCATACTTTCTGGTCTTCTCAGTGCCCCTCTCCCTTGTTGGGTCTGCCTGCTCCTCCTTCAACTGACAGACTTTCTCCATCTTAGGATTTAAGCCAGGACGGATCTTAAGGGCATTCTGCAAGATCATGCCTGTGACTGCCTCTGCCAAGGGGGATCCGTTTTTCTCTAATTACCTATTCTCATTTACGGGCCTGATCCCCTTGCATTTGTCTATTCCATCCAATAAATAATATCCTGTATGGACTGCATCTCTCTTTAGGAAGCTCCTAGACAATTTATTTCTGCAACCGTCTAAAATGACTGAGCTATTAAATGATCCTAAATCACCTGAATCACAGTTAGGGCTTTATCTCCTTATGCCATGGTGCTGGCAATTTTGTCACCCTTGATCTCTTCAATAATCTTATTTTTAATTAAAACAACAGTGCAGTGCACTGCAATGCCATATCTGTGCTTCCAGTAATTTTCCGAGCAATAAACCAGCTGTACTGCTCAATGTGGTCTTTCGTGTAGTCTCAAGAAGAGAAACTGAAACATCCTTTTCCATTTTAAAATTCAGAGATGAGATTCCTATTCGAGTGTTGCCTCCCTGCATAGTGCTAATATTCTGAGTGTGCAATCTGCAGGACAGCTCACTGAGCTTTGGGCTGACACATTCTAATTACCACTAGATAGTAGACTGTATCTCCATGAATTCCACTCAGTGGTGCATTTCTATAAGCTCAGCTAACTATATCTGAATCTACTGTTTTTTTTTGTTTGTTTGTTTTTCTTAGCAATTATGGTTTCATTTGATGAAGAATTCACATGGAAAAAATTACTAAGCTGACATATTAAGATAGCAGTGCACATGCCTTTCCACATCAGCAACAGCATTTCTTGTGCTGTCACTGTCAAACTATGCACTGCTAAAGAAACTCAACAGATGCGGACTGACAATACAGATCCCTTCTACACAGCATTAATTATCCACATTACCTAAAATTATGAAAAGTGTATTCCTTATGGTCAAAATAACAATTTTATGCAATCTTTTATATTTCAGTTTGAGTACTGTAAAAATCATTTTTTTACACAGGAATGTCAAATGTGAATAGCTTTGCAATCAAACTAGTAGTGTGGTCATATTGATCACAAGACTGGGGTATATTACTGAAGAAACAACATTAATAATAGATAAAAAAATACTAAAGAAACGGAAAGTGAGCTATGCAATTCAGACGATGTTTCTTTTTTTACGGAATCTATGAGGAAGCCAGTCTACATATGCTAACAGGCCAAGAATTTACAGACCGCCTAAAAATAGAGGTGAATAGGATAACATGGAAACTTAACACCATAAAATCTGAAATAAGGAAAGAAAAAAAGAATGAGAGACTGCATAGAGTACTGAAGATCTGTTAGAATGATGAAAAGGAGGGAGTAGCTTTATCTAATGAAGAGAGTTTAAAGAATTCTAATGAACATCTACAGATGACACAAAAGAGAAAAGGGTGCAGGAAAAATTTGGAAAAAAATGGCTGATAAACAGTAATAGAGATAAATATATTCATACATTGATATATAATGTTATGTATAAGTTAGACATAAGATCAGTAGGAAAGTAAAAGCAGCAAATTTTAACAGTCAATGTAATTATAGGAGTAACATCAGAAAAAAGGAAAGAAAGCCAAAAAGAACTGGTTGGAGGAAGGTGTACAAGTGGATATTTTATGGAAGTGTAAAAACATTCAGACAGATGGAAGAGATAGTAATATTTGTTACTTGGAATAAGTGCAGGAAAGTAATCAGGTCTTTATTCAAGATACAGGGCATTTCAACACAGGAGATAAAAAATATCAACAGCCTTTAATGGCTATGACAGAAAAGGGTATTCAGAGTTTGGAGTTTTTGAAAATAGACATATAAATTGAATGTTTGGTAGATGGGAATCATATATATATATATATATATATATATATATATATTTTTTTTTTTTTTTTTTAAATCTGATGAATAGAGTGTTAGTGAACATCTTGGTATATATGTATATTTTAAAAAGTTATATAAAGTCATGATAATAGAGTAGGATGGATTCTGGATTTTTTTCTGAACAATTTAGCCAACGATGCATGGAGATACAATAAGCCATTCAACTGCATTTGTGAGAAGAAAGGGAAAGTTGTTTTATGAAGACAAAAGATACCTATGGTGTGAATGGAAGAGTATTAATTATGGTAATGCAGTACAAGAAAAGAGCATGTTGCTTGGAGTAGTTACTAGAAAGAAAGCTAAGCTAAATTATATTAAAAGGGTAAGTTGAGTTACAAGATCCACACATGTGGTGTAGAAAATTCTATATGTATTGGAAAAAAAATTGTAAGCTGGATATGATGACCATATTTTGAATAAGGCGGGCTGAAGAAGTCATTAATGAAAATGCAGAGAGACCATGACTGGAGAGACATGTAGTAATCCCCCTTAAACAGAGGAATCAAAATGACGATACTGTCATGATATATTGGAACAGCAAAGGACTTACTGCAAAATTAGGAGATAGGGACATGATAGAATATCATAGAAGGGTTCAGTTTATAATCTTGCAGAAAATTTGGTTGACTGAAAATGGTTTTATATTTTAAAATTATATAATCTTTTCAAATCTAACAATAAAAAATACGGTATGTGGTTGACATACGGAGGGATACTTACTCTAGCTAAAGTATAGTTTCATAGGCACACAGTCCAGAAGAACAAATTGGCAAGCCTAGCCAAATCCAGAAATTTCCCCAGAGCACTGTCTGGTTAAGTCTCTTGCTCTGAATCACACACTTGGCAATTGAAGTCTGAGGAAATCAAACCCTCATAACAGATTCTAGCTTTAATCTTCTATGTTAACTGCCATTTAATCTTAATCCAAAAAAGATTTGCACTATGATTAATAACCTTGATAGAGGCCTCACATTAAAATAGCTCATTGCAGATTATTAATGCATTAATTCCATCATATTACAAAGGAACAAAGGAAGATATCTAAAAAGGCTGTAATGTTTACAAGTTAGCAGTGCAGCCAGTTTTCATACTCAGGATAGGTTCATAGGTTCATAGGTTGATACTAGGCTATCTGCCCTAGGGCATTTATAAGCCTAGCCACAGTGTGTTTGGCTTTCGCCACCCTTTTAGATTAGTTGACTGTGCCTCTGTATAGTAGGTCACAGAAGATAGCCCTTTTGAGGTTAGTTTACTGTGCCTCTGTCTAGTAGGGACACAGAAGAGATCCCAGGGGTAAACCTACGATCTCCCATCCACTCGTCAAGATTTCTCTTGAAGAGGGTCATTGAGGGACTCTGCCTAACATGGATTTGGATTTTGTTCCAGAGTGAGGGGAGCCGCTGGGATATGAATCTGTCTCTCCAGCAAGTCCTATTTATTTCTGTGCTGAGGTTTAAGTCCCTGGAGCATGTAGCTCTAAGGGATTTGGATTTCCTGAGGTGGAGCATGTCCACTAATTCTGGGTTGGGCATAGCCTTATACGTCAGGCACAGATCGCCTCTGAGTAGGCGGTAAGCAACTGAGTAGAGCTGGAGTTTCTTTAGCCTAACTGCATAGGGCATCTGTTTGAGTCCCTTGATCCTCTTGGTGAGGTACTTTTGGGGTCTTTCCAGTTGCTGCAGGTGTCGGGTAAGGTACATCCCAAATGGGGCATTGTATTCAATTATGGGCCTGATGAGTGATGAGTAGAGGGGCACAATGACCTCTCTTGATCTAGATGTGAACCTTTTTGTGATAAGGTGGGCTATATAGAAGGTCTTTCTAACCACTTTGGCAACGTGATTGTCAAAGGAGAGATTGCTATCTATTTGGGTCCCCAAATCCCTAATTACTTCTTAACCTATGTGGTAATTTGTGGGCACTTTGTTTTTCCCAAAGGGGATGACTATGCACTTTTTGGCATTTAGCTTTAGGCCATGGCTCTGGCACCAGTTATCCGTCTCTGTGAGACCCTTTTGGAGGATGCTTGTGTCAGTCAGCAAGTCGATTATGGCACCCAGTTTGCAGTCATCTGCGAACTTGGTCAGCCATAGTCCTCCCATGTTAGCCTGTACCTCAGAGAAATATATACCGAACAAGAGAGGACCCAGGACTGAACCTTGTGGGATGCCACTTGTAACTGGTTTAGAGTCTGACATAGCACCTGCAATTCTGACCATGTGGGTTCTATCCCTGAGCCAGTTTGCAACCCATCTTGTGACATAGGGGTTGATATTTAAGCTGGTGAGCTTATTTATGATGCCCGAGTGGGGTATTGTGTCAAAGGCTTTTGCGAGGTCCAGGTAGGCTGTGTGGACTACCTTCCCTTCATCTATGGCCTTGGTGACTGTTTCAAAGAAGTCAACCAGGTTCAAGAGGCAAGATCTGCCCTTAACAAAGCCGAATTGGGTAGGATCCAGTGTTTGGAGGTTCCCAATGTCTTTGTTTATGAGTTTCATGATGATATGCTCCATAGCTTTGCAGACCAGGCTAGTCAGACTTATAGGGTGATAGTTTCCGGGGTCCGTTGTGGCACCACCTTTGTAGAGTGGGACCAATGTTGCTGTACGCCATTCCTTGGGTACATATCCTGCAGTAAGGCTGAGATTGAACAGTGACTTTATGTGAGGGTTCAGTTCTACTTGGAGTTCGTGTAAGACGCAGCCCGGGACACCGTCCGGTCCCATTGATGCTGTGTTTTTTGCTTTGGAGAGGGCAGCTCTCACCTGTGCATCTGTGATGTCAGGGAGGCTACACTCTGTTGGGATAGACATTTGCTCTTTTGGGGGGAAAGGGGGGAGAAGTTTTCACTGAACCTGTCTGCCAGGATGTTGGCAATGTCTGTGGGTTCAGTGTATTTTTTGTCATTTTGAACTAACTCAGAGCATATCTGGGAGTTGCCACCCAGGTTCCTGACATAACTAAAGAAGGCCTTGTGATTATCTTTAGCATCTTGTGCAATTTTTCTTTCAAAGCTGACCTTAGATGATTTTATGAGGGATCGTAGTTTCTTGCTAGTACTGATCAGAGATGCCTTCCCTTTTTGGAATTTTGCTCTATCATGTAGTAGCTTCCTCCTTTTGTTGTATAGCTTATTTATGGCTGGGGTCCACCAGACAGGTCTCCTGCCTTTGGAGGAATGAGTCTTGGTTTTATATGGGATAGCACGATCCATGCATTCCTGTAGGTGTCCATAGAAAGCGTTTGTAAAGGATTCTGCAGTTTGGGCCATATTTTCCACTGGCCCGGGGCTTTGAACGATTCCACCTTGGTTTTGAGAAATGTGAAGTTTGCTTTTGAGAAGTTCTTCACTGTGGTTTCCTTGGCTGGGGGTGGGGATGGGATATGGATGTCCAGTGAGATTAATTTATGGTCAGATCTTACCAATGAGGGGTATACCTCTGGTATGGAACATAGAGTCGCCATGTTGGTGATGATCAGGTCCAATATGTTTTCCCCTCTTGTGGGAGTGGTGACCAGTTGCTCCATAGCATTTGAGTTTATAAATTCTAGGAACCGTTGGGTGAGGGTGTTGGGGCTTGAGTAGTGCTCCCAGTCTATGTTTGGGTAGTTGAAGTCACCCAATATAATGGTGTTTGGAGAGACCTTCATATTCTCAAGTGTTCTCAGGAAAGCTGAGTGGGGTTCCTGAGTTTGGGATGGTGGTCTGTTTCAGGCTACAAACTGAAAGGCAGTTTTGCCCACTGTTAGCTGCACATGGATGGTCATCGATGCTTCATACAGTGCCACTAACCTGGAGGTGTGGGTATCTTTGATGAATATGGATACTCCCCCTCCTTATGTGGTTCGGTCCGAGTTTTGGGGCCGAAAAGCATGGTATGAGGTATAACCTGGTAGTGCTGGGGTGCTCTCGGGAGCCTTGAACCAGGTTTCTGTTACTGCACAGATATCGATATTCTCCATACTGAGGAGAGCTTCGAGTGCATGCATCTTGAGGTTTAGACTTCTAGCATTGAGCAGCATTACCCTTAGTTTCTTTTTCTTTGTGCTGTCTGTGGAGGTGGGTTTGTCTTTTGAGCCTTGCCTAAAAAAGGCACTATGGGGGTGGCAAGAGCCTTAGCCAGTATTTGAAAGCCCAGGGGTGACAGATGCAAGCCGTCCCTAGCAAAGCAATGTGGCGTGTCGAGCATGTCATCCCAGGCTGACAGACACTGGATTCCCTTTGAATGACACCAATACTTAAGCCAATTGTTAAAATTGATCATTTTGTCTTCATACTGTGGCATTATTATTGGTGAGGGTAAGATGCTACTCAAGCTCAGGGTCATACCGGCCTGGGCTACATGATCAGAGAGCTCCTCTATGTCTCTTTTCATGTAGTCCAGGGAGGTACGTCTCAGGTCATTCACACCAGCATGGACAATGATGGAGTCATATTTGTACTTGCTTTGGAGTGACCTGAGTGCTTGGGTTATATGGAGGAAATTGGCACCCAACAGGCAGCTTACAGTGACCTTCTCCTTGTTCAGCCTGGTGAGTGGGACGTCAGTGTGTCTGACAATAGAGTGACCTATTACAAGTGTATTAGGTGTGTTGTTTAGCCTTAAGGGCTGTGACTGTGTGGCACACTGACTTTGTGAACTATGTGATACATGGGTATTGTTGTGGGGTAGTGGTTGCTTGGATGTCTGCTTTGGAGGTCTCTGCTGCTTGGGCAGATTTTTATTTAGAGCGTCCGTGTATGTTTTTGTGTATTTATGTGTTTGGTTTTCTGTTGCAATAGGTCTATGTGAGACTGGATTTGTGGTGTGTGTGGTTACCTTCTACTCCTGACTGACTGCGCCAGTATTGGGTTGAGAGAGCTCAGCCTCCAGTTTGGCTATATAGTTGCATCTCTCACATATATTTGAGCTTGTTGGGAGGAGGAGAGGTTGGTCTGTGTACATAAGGCAGTTGTAACATTGCCTCAAGATTCCTAGATTCACCAGCTGGACTGGAGAGTAAACCCGAAACTGACTTTTGGACATGCCAGAATAGTATAAGGAACTACTTTTTGACTGATCAAAAAGGACAGATAGGGGAGCCAAATACTTAAAGGGAGTATAAGAGGGTGTAGTGCTTTAGTTTATTAGTGCTTACTTATAAGATTACTTATACGAGCAACTGCAGGGCTTTAGAATGAAAACAGAGTGCTTACTTTGAGATTTAGAACAGTTCTAAGGGAAAAAGTGAAGAGCAGACTTTGTGGAGCCGGAAATAGTTTAAACCAGTTTAAGCGGCGCTGGCCGATGCTGCGCTATGCGCAAAATCATGCAAAACCGCACAAATGCGGGTTCTAAAGCAGGGAAACTGAAAGAGATAGGAATTGACCCAGAGCGGCCAATAAGCTACTAGGTTCAGAGCTGAGACCACTCCTCCAGGGACAGATAGGCTGCTCAAAGCTCCCCACTCTCACTGGTGAACAGAGAAGCTTCCTCCTATTCAAGTAAGGATATGGGCAACACAGGAAACTATACCACAGTCCGGAATTCAGCAAAACCTGAAATCTGGACTAATCTAGTTCAGCAAGGGCGGGAAAAGAGAATTTTTTTTGGTTTTTTTTTTTGTTTTTTTTCAGGAAACAGCAGAAAAACACACAGAAAACACTGTAAATGCTATAAACAGGCTAGTGCACTTTAGTGTGTAGCCTACAACAGTTATACAATACAAAAACAACTTAAATTGATATAAAACAAGTGCAAAAACTGTGAAAAGCAGAAGGCAAATGCAATTTAAACTTTTTGAAGCACAGATCAGTTAGAAATTCGCTTTTTAGGCGGGAAAAGGCAGTCGGAGCAAAAAACAGAGAAAAAAATACTTAAATCTGGAAAAGTCTCTCTTGGGTCTCTCTGTTGCCTGTATCACTCTGCAGGACACCATGAGGAGCTGTGCGGAGTTGTATACTGGTTCAAAACCATGCAAATGCAGGTTTTAAAGCTGGGAAACTGAAAGAGATAGGAATTGACCCAAAACTGCCAATAAGCTACTAGTTTCAGGGCTGAGACCACTCCTCCAGGGACAGATAGGCTGCACAAAGCTCCCCACTCTCACTGGTGAACAGAGAAGCTTCCTCCTATCCAAGTAAGGATATGGGCAACACAGGAAACTATACCACAGTCCGGAATTCAGCAAAACCTGAAATCTGGACTAATCTACTTCAGCAAAGGCGGGAAAAGAGAATTTTTTGTTTTGTTTTTTTTTTGTTTGTTTTTTTCAGGAAACAGCAGAAAACACTGTAAATGCTATAAACAGGCTAACCCACTTTGGTGTGTAGCCTACAACAGTTATACAATATAAAAAAACTTAAATTGATATAAAACAAGTGCAAAAACTGTAAAAAGCAGAAGGCAAATGCAATTTAAACTTTTTAAAGCACAGATCAGTTAGAAATTCTATTTTTAGGTGGGAAAAGGCAGTCTGAGCAAAAAAACAGAGAAAAAATACTTAAATCTGGAAAAGTCTCTCTTGGGTCTCTCTGTTGCCTGTATTACTCTGCAGGACACCACGAGGAGCTGTGCAGAGTTGTATACAATAACAAACTTTTTAAATCACAGATTCACTAAAAAAAAAACTGGCGTTTTAGGTGGAATTAGTTAAGACAGCAAGAAAAGCAGAAAAGTGATACTTAATCACTCCAAAGTCACTCTTTTGTCTCTCTGCTGCTGTAGACTCTGCAGAAGACCTGGAAGGCACTTGCTGAGCGGAATACAAGCGTAAAAACTGTGCAAATGAGGTTTTTATAGCAGGGAAGTGAAAGAGATAGAAATTAGCCCAAAATGGCCAATAAACTACTGTTAGAAAAATATGTATTAATGTGTGTATTAGCAATATGCTTAGTGCATTTAGAAGCTTGAAAAGAGTTAACACATTTATTCTATTTCATACTGCATAAATCTGTACAAACTGCAGTTGCTTTCTGACCTTGTACTGTTAGCTAAAATCTTGCTTGTGCCTTGGAAATTTACTGAGAAGCAGGTGATTTTCTGCTTGCGTTAGGAAAATAATGAATAGAACAATACTACTTGTATGAAACTTAGACAAGAAGTTCCGCTGTGCCATGAGAAAATACACAGCTGTAGAAGTTACAGATAATTAGTACAAAGCTTGCTTGAAAATATGAACTGCAATCAGCATTTGCTTGTATCTGTATTAGAAAAGTACCTTGAAAAGTAACACTGTACAATAGATGCTTGTAAACGGATTAATAGTCACCAAGGCCAGGTTGTTTTTCTGAAAAGTTTCTCACAAATCTAGTCATGTCAGCAGAAAATCTGAAGTAACATCTGCTGTAGAACAATGCTAAAGGTTGTGTTGGATTACGTCAGCTTAGAAGGCCATGTCTTGTAAAATAGTATAAGAATGAACATACTTCCTGTTAGTAGTTAGACAAATCCTTGTTTTTGTATGTTTTTGTCTCCTTGCTGCAAGTGAATTAAAGTGCCTAACTGAACCTTACGTATATTGGTCTTTGAAGTTTTTTCCTTTGACAGATTGGTCCTTCGACCTTCACTTCGCCTCGGATCAGACAGGCCAGGTGGCTTGAAACCGTACAGGGAAGAAACCACATCGGTTCTTCTTATTTGAAAAGTCCTCCAATTGAATTGTTGTACAAAACAGGCCAGAGACTTTCTGATCTTCGACTGAAGGACAGCTTTACTCGAACCAGGTGATCAATCACGAAGGTTTAGGTAAGGTGAATCTACCTTCTTTTTCTGTTTTAGATCAGGGACTAGATTTGTATTTGTTCTGTTAAGACTTTATTTATGTCAGGGACAGAAAGATTACTGTCTTGTCATAGATCAAGGAAACAGAGCAGGTAGGCAGTCATTCTGAAGAGACTATAAAAACATCTGTGGTACCACGTTAAAAATAAGGTGTTACATAACAATTAAAAGGGTAGAACAAAATGGGTAATAATTGTACAAAAAGGTCCCAATATCCACCGTTAACCGAAGATGCGAAATACATGCAGTCACAGCGTGCTGATAATATTAAATACTACTCAAAATGAATTAATAAGTATGAATTTGATGGTAAACTAGAAAAATCCTCACTTGTCAAACTTGTCAAACAGCTTAAAACCGATTCTAGAGGTCGGGTAAAGAAGCAACGTCAATTAGGAATTCCTCAGGCACACAGGTGGATTGAGGAAGTAAACCGAAGGGACCAAAAGAGTAATAATTCAAAAGCAATGTTTTTAGATAAGGAGGACAATAACTTAGTAATAGTGTCAGCCCCTCCGCCTCCCTTACCAGAATATGAGGCAAGTGAACAAATTAGTCTGCCCCCGCGATATCCTACTATCACTGTGAGTAGAGACACTACAAAAGCGAAACCGTTTGTTAGAGATCCCGTCGAGACCAGGTCTCGAACATGGGCAGGAAACTCAAAAGGGGGCATAGAGTTATATCAAATGGGTAGAAATTCACGATTTATGAGTGAAGAAGAAATATGCCCACTTATAGAAGTGCCTAATCCTCAGGCAGGGCAAGAAGGTCAGGACCCAACTATTCTAGTGTATAGACCCTGGACTCCGGAAGACATCCGGAAAGCCACTGAGGGAATTCCCCATCCAAAAGTTAATTTTAGAAAGTTCTTAGAAGATTTGCAAAGAATGAGGCTGAGTTATAATTTAAATGGAGAAGAGGTAGAAAAAGTAGTCAGACAAATTGTGGGACCAGATTGGCACATGATTAGTGGCGACTGGAATCCCCGTGATATTGCGCTCAGGCCCCTCCCACATAGCAGCGCAGAGTTAGACAACAGAGTGAAAGGTCTTACAGACCGAATCTCTGAGAAATGGAAGCCTAGGGCAGGCTGGACTTGCATTAATTAATGCATCCAACAGGAAGGTGAAACTGTTGACCGATATTATGCCAGACTATTAGAATGTTTTAATAACCATTGTGGAATGCAGGTTCCTGAGGATCAGACACACGATTCTCCATATGAGCAGCAGTTAAAGAATGCATTTTTGAAAGGCAGTATTGCACCTATAAGCAGCTTTATTACAAAACACATGGTAGATCATCGTACAAGCAGGTTACAGTCATTGCTTGAATATGCTAGACATGCCGAAAAGCATTTTAATAGCAAAAAGAAAAAGAAAGCCCAAGTATTTTCTGTAGAAGATGGAGAAGAAGTATATGTAGTACAGTCAGGGAAAAAGGGCAAGAAAAATGCCCAGGGGAACAAACAATCTGATCAACAATCAGAGGACTTTGAAGGGCGAAAGAAAAGGGGTGAATGTTTTAAATGCGGTAAGAAAGGACACTTGGCAAGGGATTGCAAGAAAAACAAGAAGGCAACCACGGATGATAAGGAGGGTGAGGACTGACTATATGATAGTCAGGAATCACTAGAAGGGGATAGCGGAGAAAGGACAAATGAGTATGTGATAGAGGGAGTAGAGAATGTGACAGAAGAAATAGAGGAAGTGCAAGAAGTTACGGATAGTGAAGAAAATGAAATATTGGATTTGGCTTTATTGAGCTTAGAGCTCTATTTAACAGACACAAAACCAGAAGTTGCACTACTGGTAGAAGGGAGGGAAGTCAGATTCTTGTGTGACTCAGTGGCATCACGGACCCTGGTACATCCCTCCAAACTGCCAGAGAATTCAGAGTCACCAGATTACATATTAGTGAAAGCAGCTAATGGACAGCTGTATCGGGAGCCCTTCCCCCATAATATTGTGATAACTGATCCTGTTTTAGGATTGACCCAGAAAAGCAAAATTGTTGTATCTGCAAAATGCCCAGTAAACCTCTTAGGCAGAGACCTTATGCAGTTATTTGGTATAGCAGTAGTTCCGACTATGCAGGGTATGGAAGCACAGCGACAAATTGATACCTTTGCAGTGCAATCGGAGGGTGAAATGTTTTATTGGTACAGCCAGGACTTGGTTACGACTGGTCCAGGGGCAGTGACTGAAGAGTTGATGAATGTAGCCGTCAGCAAGTTCCCCTCCTTTGACATTGATAAACAGCATTTGTTGCACTGTACTCTGTATTATTGTAACACACCAGGACCTGATAAGGAATATGAGCAAGAATTGTTTAGAAATCATGCAAACAGACTGATATTACGTAATCTGTAGTGGGACACAGAAGGGAACAGTGTAGTCAGCTGTCCGTTGCCCCAGGAGTTCTTTGCACTTTATAAATCTAATTGATTACCACATGTTAGCTTAACTAAGGACAAGAATGTAAAATGGGTAGACTTAGGAGAGAAAGTCACGAGATGGGAAAAACAGACAGAGTTAGAACTGTCAGAACAAGGAATACAAATGCAGAAGCTGAATTGGATAACTCAGACCCACCCAGATGTACACTTGCAGTCTAGCAAGGACAGCTGATTGGCACTCCTATTGAAGGAGGAAGAGAATGCCTTACAGAATATACCAGAAAATCTCTGGTCGACAGGAAAATCAGATGTAGGACTTATTCGTACAGCAGGACCAGTTACTATTACGCCAAAGTCAGCATTTAGACCACAAAAGAGACAGTATCCCTTAAGAAAAGATGCAGAGGTAGGACTCAAACCTATTATAGCAGCTTTACTTAAGGAAGGGGTGCTGGTGGAATCCCCTGATTCACCATGTAACACACTCTTATTTCCTGTTAAGAAAGCGAATGGAGAGTGGCGTATGGTCCAAGATTTACAAGCTGTAAATGATGCAGTAATACGAAGGGCACCTACGGTGCCAGACCCACACACCCTGTTGAATAATTTAAAACCTCAACAGAAATATTTTTCTGTGGTAATATCAGCAATGCGTTCTTTTCGATACCGATACACCCTGACAGCCAGCATTGGTTTGCATTCACATTTCAGGGGAAAAGGTATACATATACGTGACTACCACAGGGGTATTGTGAAAGTCCAACAATATTCTCACAAGAAATGGCAAGCAACTTGGCGGGATTTACCCCACCAAGAGGTAGTCAGATTTTGCTTTATGTTGACGATATCCTGCTGGCATCCCCCACCCAGCAAGACTGTAAAGGAGATACCATAGCACTATTACAATTTTTAGCCACTGAAGGACATAAAGTAAACAAAAATAAACTGCAGCTTTGGAAAAAACAAGTTAAATACCTAGGATATGTAATATCCAAGGAAGGTAGGACATTAGATGAGGACAGAAAAGTAGCGATTTTGCAAGCACCAAAACCCACTACCAAGAAGGAAATGATGTCTTTCCTGGGTATGACTAATTTTTGTCGGAGTTGGATTCCAAACTATGCCTTGGAATCTGCACCGTTGACTAACCTGATTTATAAAAAGCCTATGGCAGCACAGGACTTGTTACAATGGACACCAGAAGCAGAATCTGCTTTCTGCAAACTGAAACAGTTAATATCGTCCTCAATAGTTTTGGGATTACCAAACTATCATAAACGTTTTTTCCAAACTGTAGATTGTAAGCAAGGTTATATGACATCAGTGTTAACACAGCAGCATGGGGACAAGCAACGCCCTATTGCTTATTATTCATCACAAGTGGACCTAGTGGCACAGTCTTTACCTCACTGTGTACAAGCAGTAGTTGCAGCTGCAATGGCAGTACAGGCTTCGGCCTCAGTAGTGTTGTTCCACCCTCTCACATTGAGAGTGCCTCATGCAGTCACGATTATTTTACTACAAGAAAAGGTAGCATATCTTTCCCCTGCTAGGCATCTTTCCTGTATGACTATATTGTTGAGCCAACCTCATATGACAATTGAATGATGTACGACTTTGAACCCTTCTACCTTGCTCCCAACCCCTGCAGATGGCACACCACACAGCTGCCTGCAGGTGATTGAGCAAAAGACACTGCCTAGAAAAGATCTTACGGATGTTCCCTTGGATGATGCCGAGGTGACATACTAGGTGGACAGCTCATGCAAAAGGGGTCCTACAGGACAGAACCTAGTAGGATATGCAGTAGTTTCTGATACTGACATTATAGAAGCAAAATCTTTACCACATAGTTTATCTGCACAGGCAGCAGAATTTATTGCCATGACATGGGCATGTACCTTAGCAAAGGGTAAATGTGTAAACATTTTTACTGACAGCCAGTATGCTTTTTCTACTGTACATGTTTTTGCGCAACAGTGGAAAAATTGAGGAATGATAACATCTGCTGGCAAACCAATCAATCATGCACAGTTTATTTTAGATCTTTTAGAATCTATTCAGTTACCTCAGAAAGTAGCTATTTGTAAATGCACAGCTCATACTAAGCAACAGGACAGGATTTCAAAAGGTAATGCGAGAGCTGATACAGCTGCAAAGCAGGCAGCATCAGAAGTATTTCTTTTGAATGAGGAACTACAACCTTCTGAGATTTTAGACTTAGAAATGTTAAAGACAATGCAAACACTTACTACGCAAACTGAAAAACAAAGATGGGTAAAACGAGGAGCAATTCTCGAAAAGGGGCTGTACATCTCTAAAGAAGGGAAACCGATATCGCCGTCTAATTTGTTTAGATATGCAGCTTTGTCGAGCCATGGGCAGTGCCATGTCTCAACAGGGGGGATGGTGCAGCTGGTGAACCAAGTGTTCACGACATACAGATTTACAAACTACTCTAAAAAATTTTGTTCGTTATGCCACATCTGTTATAAACATCATGCACAAGGGGCATTAAAGCCCAAGCAAGGGAGTTTCCCTACACCACCGTATCCATTCCATACTATTTGTATGGATTTCATAGAGTTGAATAAATGTGAAAATAAGAAGTATTGTCTTGTCATTGTAGATATGTTTTCCAGATGGGTGGAAGCCTTTCCGACTAAAAATCCAGATGCTACGACTGTGGCCAAAGTGCTTGTTAAAGAAATCATCCCTAGATAGGGCATTCCGGAAAGGATCTACAGTGACAATGGCACACACTTCGTGAATCAGACCATACAACAGTTAAGCAAACATTTTTGTATTTCTCTAAAGAATCATTGTGCGTATCACCCACAATCAGCAGGGCTAGTAGAGAGGCATAATGGGATTTTAAAGAGTAAGCTAAGAAAATTAATAACAGAAACTGGGTGTACTGTCTGCCCCTGGCACTGTTGAGCATGAGAAGTGTTCCGAATGCAAAAGGATTGACTCCTTTTGAAAAGCTCTTTGGAAGGGCTTACTATATACCTCAGTGGAAATCTTTCATGCCCGCAGACCAGGAAGCTGGCAGTACATTAGCAGAGTATATGCGTAATTTGTTAAATTCTAAACATTTGTTGCAGTTAAATTCTGTTTCAGATAAAGAACGAACCAGACCGTCAGAAGTGGCAGTGCCCCCTGGAGCGTGGATCTGGCTGAAGATAGTTAAAAGGAAAAATTGGGCATCTCCGAAGTGGGAAGGTCCATATCAAGTGCTTTTGTCAACACCCACCGCAGTCAAAATTGCGGAGCGTGCCTCCTGGATCCACCTGACGCACTGTAAATTAGTTAAAAACTTTGAACTGGACAAAAATCTTGTTACATGCCAAGAGCAAAAATGATAAGAGTCCAGAAGAAACAGGAATGCAGAACAACCCTTTCCTCAGAAGTATTGCATAATCATCCTGTTAACTGTATTAGTGACAATAATCTTTTTGTTGTGCCCTTTTCTTTTCCCAGCCACGCAGACTAAACTGAATAAATGTGAAGCGTTACTCATAAACTGGCATCCAAACTTTAACACTTACCAGGCAATTAAATATGTGTATGCTGAGACTTTCAATGTTTCAAATTGCTGGATTTGCACAGCTTTGCCGACAGCATACGGGGGGGTTATTAATGACTACAGTCCCCCTAGGGGTCAATGAGACCTGGGAGAACTTGATTTATGATACTTCAACCATTACAGCACAAGATAAAATAGCATTGCACTTGTCTGTTCCACAAAAGGGAACTGTGTGTTTTTATAAAAATGATACTGTTCAGGTGGGTTGGAGCAATTGCAATGTGACTGTTCCTTATAGATGTTACACTAAAGGTAACAAAGGAGATCTTTATTGTAATACAAACTATGATTCATTTCTTGGATTGATGCACAAAACACTTGATGAAATAAAACATAATTCTGTTCTTTATAAACAGCTGTCTATAATTGATAGAAAAATGTTTCATGCAGGGCGAGTGTACATTCATAGCAATGTTACTACTAAAGTAGAGGATTGTTATTTTGTGTGTGGCAGAAAGGCATACAAATAGTTACCTGAGAATTGGTCTGGCAGTTGTTTTTTGGGTTACCTGGTTCCGGCCATACGACACACTGCAGTTTTGCCTCATGGGAAAATTCGAACTGTCCGAGAAGTCGTCAAGAAACCTGTAAATCCAGTGGGACAAATCGATGCATGTTGGAAAGCCCATCACTCTCTAGGCAAAGGACTGACACACATGGACTTGAGTGATAGCGTTATATCATGGGCAGGTATATAACCAGCATATGGAGCAGTGAAATCAATCTGGGAGCTTTGAAAACTGTCAAAACTTCTCGAAGTAATGAGCAATGCAATGTTTTCTGCTCTCAAATTGATGACTGATGAACTGAATGCTATGAGAACTGTAGTGCTCCAAAACCGCATGGCTCTCGACTTCACCCTAGTGGTGAGAGGTGGTACGTGCGCTTTAATCCAAGAAGAATGCTGTTCATATATTCCTGCCCATAAACATGAGATAGACAATCATCTTGAGGTAATTCAGCAAGTGTCGGCCATGAACAAACCAGGCCCAAACCCACTGACGGACTTTTACCAGAAATGGTTTGGGGGGTGGGGTACCATCCTAATGAACATCCTGATTGCCATTTGTGTAGGTATGCTCCTACTGGGAGTATGTGTTTGTTGTGGTATCCCCTGCATGAAAAGACTGATTAAAGACCTTATAGACATGTCAGTTTCTGAAACCTTATATCAAAGTACTGAGTTTGAAGAACTGTTAAAAGACTAAAAATGCTTTCATAAGTCTAAACTGAATGACTCTCTTAACTGCAAATCCTGAGTGGAAGAGGTTAGGAGAAGAAAACAAACCATTTATGCTTATTTTGAAGGTAGAATAACAGTATTAATAGGGGGGAAATGTTAGAAAAATACGTATTAATGTGTGTATTAGCAATATGCTTAGTGCATTTAGAAGCTTGAAAAGAGTTAACACATTTATTCTATTTCATACTGCATAAATCTGTACAAACTGCAGTTGCTTTCTGACCTTGTACTGTTAGCTAAAATCTTGCTTGTGCCTTGGAAATTTACTGAGAAGCAGGTGATTTTCTGCTTGCGTTAGGAAAATAATGAATAGAACAATACTACTTGTATGAAACTTAGACAAGAAGTTCCGCTGTGCCATGAGAAAATACACAGCTGTAGAAGTTACAGATAATTAGTACAAAGCCTGCTTGAAAATATGAACTGCAATCAGCATTTGCTTGTATCTGTATTGGAAAAGTACCTTGAAAAGTAACACTGTACAATAGATGCTTGTAAACGGATTAATAGTCACCAAGGCCAGGTTGTTTTTCTGAAAAGTTTCTCACAAATCTAGTCATGTCAGCAGAAAATCTGAAGTAACATCTGCTGTAGAACAATGCTAAAGGTTGTGTTGGATTATGTCAGCTTAGAAGGCCATGACTTGTAAAATAGTATAAGAATGAACATACTTCCTGTTAGTAATTAGACAAATCCTTGTATTTGCATGTTTTTCTCTCCTTGCTGCAAGTGAATTAAAGTGCCTTAACTGAAACTTACGTGTATTGGTCTTTGAAGTTTTTTTCCTTTGACAACTATTAACTTCTGGGCTGAAACCACTTCTCCAGGGACAGATAGGCTGCACAAAGCTCCCCTTTCTCACAGGTGAACAGAGAAACGGCCTTCTATCCAAGTAAGGTAATGGCAACACAGAAACTTGTAACACAGCCCTGGATTCAGCAATAACCTGAAAACTGGACTATACTAGTTCAGAAAGGTGGGAAACAAGTATATATTTTTTTTCAGAAAATAGAGCAGACACAATCAAAATTAGCCCAAAAAGGCCAATAAACTACTAACTTCTGGGCTGAAACCACTCCTCCAGGGACAGATAGCCTGCTCAAAGCTCCCCTCTCTCACAGGTGAACAGAGAAACTTCCTTCTATCCAAGTAAGGTATGGCAACACAGAAACTTGTAACACAACCCTGGATTCAGCAATAACATGAAAATTGGACTAAACTAGTTCAGAATGGCGAGAAACAAGTATATATATATATATATATATATATATATATATATATATATATATATTTTTTTTTTTTTTTTCCCCAGAAAATAGAGCAGATACAATCAAAACAACACTTTACCCAATTAACCAGTTAAAAAGCTTAAAACTGAGCCCTGTTCCAGCAGTCTTCAATCAGACAAGTTCTAACTGCACAGTCCTGCCACTAGGGTACAGAGAAACCTTCTCCAAAAAAGACGGCCTGGGTCAGTGCACAAGTCATCCAAACAAAGCTAGATCCAGCCGGCCTGAATTTAGTCTATGCTACAGCAAACAAGGCGTACCGATTTCAGAAAGAAACAGTTCATGTAAGCATGCGCAATAAGCATTTAACCAGAAATTCCCAGCTCAGAAGGGCAGAATCTAGCCTGTCCTCCCACAAGAGTGGAGACCACAAACCTTCTTAATGTAAATAACTGGCCTGAATCCCAAGTCCTTAACATAGAACTAATACACTTTTAGAATAATAGACACTGAGCCTTCAATCAGCAGTTCCCAACTTAGAAGGATGTATGCTACCTATCCTGCCACAACAGTGCACACCACAAACCTTCTTAATGTAAAACAACTGGTTTGAAGCCCAAGTGCTTAAACCAAGGGCCTTAGAGTAACAGTTACAATTTAATCAGGCTACTAACAAGCAGTAATAAAGGCAGCAGAATAAATTTAATTGAGTACTTTTAAAAGAGGCAAAAGCAAAATAAGGTAATAAAGTAGGAAGAAACACAAATACAGTAAGGCAGATGGAGTGCAAATTTTTTTTTTTGAGATGGAGGAAACAGAGCAGATTTAGATACTATAGGGGAATACCCTTCCCAAGTGCTCTCTCTGTACACCGCAGAAGAGATGGGACTGGTAAGAGTATCCAAAATCAAAATATGATCTCACTGTACTCAGTTGAGTGAGCGAATGAGATGGGTCCAGGAGAAGTGTGCAAAAA
Organism: Protopterus annectens; assembly: GCF_019279795.1. Taxonomy (NCBI): domain Eukaryota; kingdom Metazoa; phylum Chordata; order Ceratodontiformes; family Protopteridae; genus Protopterus; species Protopterus annectens. Next base: position 466,464,956 of record NC_056743.1, on the reverse strand, counting down.
GAGATTTACAGCAGGGGCGGGCAATTCCAAAGCCACCAAGATTAACACCACAACAAGAAACATGGAGGGGGTTGGGGAACTAACTGCAGAGATTCAGAGACACAATATTTACTGAATCCAAGACACACAATATTTACTCACTCAAATCTTAAATAAGTGCAGAAAATATACTTAAATCAGCTTGTGTCCATTTGATATATGCAGACAAGTCTCAGTAGCCAGCAACTCGATTTAAAATGATTACTAGAAATGTAACCAACACAGATTTTAATGCTAGCAGAAACCCCCAAGCTAATTAACACTAACAAAGGAATTTCAAAGCAGGTAAGTGTTTTCCCCTGGGTTGTCAGATTATAAAATGTTCAGAGTTGTACTTTATTTTTAGATATGTACGAGTTGCTGAAAATGCCATAAACAGTCCATTAACATATTTGAAAAAACATTACCATGGTTAAGATGCTAGGCTAATAGTCTGGTGCAAGAGCAGCAGAGATGTTACAGGTTATTTGTTTCCCTCCCACTTTGGTTCAGTTAAGATTTTCCTTGTTATTTGGCAAAACACAACTGCCTAAAAAGGTAGTGTTCATCAGAAATGGAGAAAGGTTTTATCACCCTGCTGTATTCAATACTGGCACTAATATATGAGTATTGGTGTATTTGTGTTGAATGGGAGCACTATAGGTTGATTTCATAAATGTCAGATATTGTTGACTTATATGGACAGTTGCTTGTAGCTGAACATGTTAAGACATAGGTGTTACTCTATAATGCTGGCAGAGGGTTCACTTTCTCCTATGGGAGGCTTTCATTCTGCAAGTGTGTGGCAAACACCTTTAGTGTGCAATTCACTACAGGCTTCTCTCTGTCTACTAATGTGACTCAGCATGCAGATGCACTCCCTTTAAGGTTAGAAATGCTAAAGTTTATGGGTCCAAGTCTCTTAGGGGACGGATATTGATTTCTCTTTCATTCTGCAAGTGTGGGACACACACCATTAGTTTGTGTATCTCTGTAGGCTTCTTTCAGACATGTGATGTAGCTTAGCATGAAATGCAGGTGCTGAAGTTTGTCAATTCCAGTCTTCTAAGGGTTTGATATTACCACATTATTGTTGCAGTGTTGTGTTTGTTTCACACCTCTTGCATTATAGTGCAGGAAAGGTAGGCAGACTAGAATGTTTTACTTTAATTTCCGCTGTATTTTTACTTTTTTCCCCACACCCTCTTTCTTACTATCCTTAACAGTATCATTATTATATTTTCTATTTTTTTCTCTCCATCTGTTTTACATTTATATGCAGCAGCAACATCAAGACCAGCAGCCCTGCCACCACCCAGGGTTGTCATCCCACCCCTGGTGGCTACTACACTACTGCCACCAGTACCATATCCTGCAGAGTCTCCAGCTGCAAGTGTCACCTGCACCTGCCTCCGCAGCACCAGATACTGGAGGTGACAAGTTTATAACATGGTGGCAGCTGGTAGATGTGGTAAAACATATTATTAATGAGCTGCTGATTGCCAGAAATGGCCAACTTGAGACCCCCCTTTGGTTACCTCTGATTGAGGCAGCACCTTCACGGTGTCTTGCTTGTCTGCTGCGTTTCTGTGGCCCAGCTATCTTCTCTCTCTTATCTTCCTCTTACTTCTCTTTGTACTTTCCCAAACTTACTTTCTCTTATAAAATGGGCACCTGACTGCAAAAAACTTCCTCTTTATCTGCCGCTGCCCTACTCATTTCTTAATACTTTACCTTACTTTCTAGCCTCTGCCTTCTTCTCCCTTTTCACACTTTCCTCTTTCCCATTTCCATAATTTGGTCAAAAACATGCATCAGCACGAATGTTTGATGGCCCTTTAAGGGTGCCATGTTACATATTCGTGCTGCTACTATATGTGTGACACCATGTAGAACACTGTCGTAATATATGCATGAAAAGCAAGCACTAATGGTTGCACTTCCACGTGGCTGCAACATACTGCTACTTGTTCTTCCTGCAGTCCACTCTGTGGCCATGATAAGGATGTTCAACGAGCTGCTGTTTGCACACACTTGTCTCGCTGCATTCATTGTTAATAAGCATCCAGATCCATCATGCACACATGGTAAACAAAGGAGGACTGGCCATGATCATAGCAACACTGTTTCTGAATCCCATGGTAGGACTTCTTCTATTTTAATGCTTTCATTTTTACTGATATTAAGACTTCAGAAAATATAACAACAAACCAGATGAACTAATTGAAATACTCCTAAAATCACATGATCAGTGTATTACAACCATTAATAAATAGCATATTAGGACAAGTGAGACATTAAACATGAAATTAGCACTTCACTCTTAATATCTTTCTTCTTTTCAAGTGACACTATATTTGTGGTTGTATTTTTTTCCTGGTGGAGTCTTGGTGTGTGTTTTTATTTGCCATGCCAGCTGCCTACATTCTAAAATATTATCCATGTCTCCAATCTTTAAAATTAAATAATACTTTATCAATAATATAGAATTTTTTTAAGTGAATGTGTCAGACTATGTTTAGGTAAGGCATTTATTTGTGCTACTTTTTGTCTTGGTAGTATATACAGATTCATATACTCTTTGGTATAAACCTGTTGATATTTTTCCCCATCTATACCACTTCAAATAAAACACATTTAGCAACTTAGATGCCATATTAGACTTACAAATGAACAAACCTTTAGATTCAAAGCCTTGTTGAAGTTTAGCTACCTCAGAATGAGGCTACAAATAGGTTCATAGGTTCGTACTAGGCTATCTGCCCTAGGGCATTTATAAGCCTAGCCAGATTGTGTGTGGCTTTCACCACCCCTTAGAATGAGAATACTACACCCATTTAGGGTTTAGTTTACTGTGCCTCTGTCTAGTAGTGACACAGAGATGAACCCCGGGGTAAACCTACGATCTCCCATCCACTCGTCAAGATTTCTCTTGAATAGAGTTAGTGAGGGACTCTGCCTAACATGGATTGGGATTCTGTTCCAGAGTGTAGGGAGCCCCTGGGTTATGAATCTGTCCCTCCAGCACGTCCTATTTATTTCTGTGTTGAGGTTCAAGTCTCTTGCTCTCGTGGCTCTGATGGATTTGGATTTTCTGAGGTGGAGCATGTCCATTAATTCCGGATTGGACATGGCCTTGTACGTCAGGCACAGATCACCTCTGAGTAGGCGGTATGCGACTGAATAGAGCTGGAGTTTCTTCAGTCGGGCAGCATATGACATATTTTTGAGACCCTTTATCCTCTTGGTGAGGAACTTTTGGGGTCTTTCCAACTGCTGCGGGTGTCTGGTAAGATACATCCCAAATGGGGCACTGTGCTCAATCATTGGCCTGATAAGAGAAGAGTACAGGGGCACAATGACCTCTCTTGATCTAGATGTGAAACCCTTCATGATAAGGTGGGCAATATAGAAGGTCTTCCTAACCACTTTGGCAATGTGAGTGTCAAATGAGAGGTTACTGTCAACCTGGGTCCCTAGGTCCCTGATTACCTCTTCCGTACTTAATGGATTACCACCTATGTGGTAATTTGTGGGTACCTTGTTTTTCCCAAAGGGTATGACTATACATTTTTTGGGGTTCAGCTTAAGGCCATGGCTCTGGCATCAATTATCCATTTCAATGAGGCCTCTCTGAAGGATGCTTGTGTCCGCTGGAGTATCAATTATGGTGCTCAGTTTGCAGTTATCTGTGAACTTTGTCAGCCACAATCCTCCTATGTTTGCCTGCACCTCGGAAAAATAAATGCCGAACAAGGGGGGTCCCAGGAGCCCTGTGGGACACCGCTTGTGACCGGCTTAGAGTCTGACATAGCTCCAGCAACTCTGACCCTGTGGGTTCTGTCCTTGAGCCAGTTTGCAACCCATCTTGTGACATATGGGTTTACATTTAAGCTGGTGAGTTTGTCTATGATGCCCGAGTGGGGTATTGTGTCGAAGGCTTTTGCAAGGTCAAGGTAGGCTGTGTGAACTGCCTTACCCTCATCAATGGCCTTAGTGACTGTTTCAAAAAGTCGACCAAGTTCAAAAGGCAGGATCTGCCCTTGACAAAGCCAAATTGGGTAGGATCCAATGTCTGTAGGTCCCCAATATCTTTGTTTATGAGTTCCATAATGATCCTCTCCATAGCTTTGCAGACCAGGCTCGTCAAGCTTATGGGGCAGTAATTTCCAGGGTCTGTAGAAGCACCGCCTTTGTGGAGTGGGACCACTGTTGCCGTACGCCACTCTTTGGGTACGTATCCTGTAGTAAGGCTAAGATTAAACAGCAGTCTTATGTGTGGGTTTAGTTCCTCTTGGAGTTCATGTAGCACACAGCCCGGGACACTGTCCGGTCCCATTGATGCTGTGTTTTTAGCTTTAGAGAGGGCGGCTCTCACCTGGGCATCTGAGATGTTAGGGATGCTACACTCTGCTGGGATAGATATTTCTCCTTTTGGGGGGGAGGGGGAGGTGAAATGTGCACTGAACCTGTCTGCCAGAATGTTGGCAATGTCTGTGGGTTCAGTGTATTTTGTGTCATTTTGGACTAACTGAGCATATCTGGGAGTTTCCACCCAGGTTTCTAACATAGCTAAAGAAGGCCTTGTGATTGTCTTTTGTGTCTTTTGCGATTTTTCTCTCAAAGTTGGCCTTGGATGATTTTATGAGTGATCGTAGTTTTTTGCTAGTACTGATCAGAGATGTCTTCCCTTTTAGGGATTTTGCTCTGTCATGTAGTAGCTTCCTCCTCCTGTTGTAAAGTTTGTTTATGTTTGGGGTCCACCAGACCGGGCGCCTGCCTTTGGGGGAATGGGTCTTGGTTTTATTTGGGATTGCATGATCCATGCATTCTTGAAGGTGCCCATAGAAGGCATTTGTAAAGGATTCAGCAGTGTGGGTTGTGGTTTCCACTGGCCCAGGGGCCTTGAAGGATACCACTTCAGTCTTAAGAAGTGTGAAGTTGGCTTTTGAGAAGTTCTTCACTGTGGTCTTTGTGCAGGGGTGGGGCTGGGATGTGGATTTCCAGTGAGATTAATTTATGGTCTGATCTCACCAATGAGGGATATACTTCGTGTGGAGCATTTTGTCCCCATGTTTGTGATGATCAGGTCTAGTATATTATCTCCTCTTGTGGGAATGGTGACTAGTTGTTCCATTGCATTTGAGTTTATGAATTCTAGGAACCTTTGGGCTAGGGTGTTGGGGCTTGAGTAATGTTCCCAGTCTATGTTTGGGTAGTTGAAGTCTCCCAATATGATGGTATTTGGAGAGACATTCATACTCTCCAGTGTCTTCAGGAAGGCTGTGTGGGGTTCCTGAGTTTGAGAGGGTGGTCTGTAGCATGTTACAAACTGTATGGCAGTTTTGCCTATGGTTAGTTGCACCTGGATGGTATCCGATGCTTCGTGCATTGCCACTAACCTGGAGGTGTGGGTATCTTTGATGAATATGGATACTCCCCCTCCTTTTGTGGTTTGGTCCAAGTTTTGGGGCCGGAAAGCATGATATGAGGTAAAGCCTGATAGTGCTGGGGTGCTCTCAGGAGCCTTGAACCAGGTTTCAGTCACTGCACAGACATCGATGTTCTCCATACTGAGGAGGGCTTCGAGAGCGTGCATCTTGAGGTTTAGACTTCTGGCATTGAGCAGCATTACCCTTAGTTTTTCTCCACTTGTGTTTTCAAGGGAGGTAGGTTTGTCATTTGAGCCTTGCCTAAAAAAGGCACTATGGGGGTGGCAATAGCCTTGGCCAATATCCAGAAGCCCAGGGGTGACAGGTGCAAGCCATCCCTTGCAAAGCAGCGTGGCTTGTCAAGCATGTCATCCCAAGCAGACAGACATTGGATCCCTTTAGAATGACACCAGTAATTAAGCCAATTGTTAAGGCATTTATTGATGCTGTGTTTTTAGCTTTAGAGAGGGTGGCTCTCACCTGGGCATATAAAAATATCTGTACTGAATGTAGTGGCAACAAGGAATTTCATCCTTTATAATTGCCCTACCTATGTTAGAGGGAACACTTTCTAATAAAGTCTTATGGCTAAAACCTTTTTTTATTGACAAATAGGGCTAGAGTCTAGAAGCTCTTCCAATCACCATTTCATAAAATAAGTTTCCAGTTAGAGCCTGTTATGTCTGTTGGATTTTCTATCTTTGGAAAAAGTCAAGAAAAAAAATTATCAAACACCTTTTCATTTTTCTGTCTGAAACAATGACCAAAATCTAATTTTAAAACTGTCTAAAAATTAAAATTTGTTAGAGTACAGACAAGAGCTGCTATATCATATAATAAATCATTTGTATAACCTCAGTAATAATTAATTTCAGGCCAATCAATACCACAGTCATATCGTGCATAACGATGGAGCAAATCATCATGGAACTTATTCAAACAGTATCAGGAAACATTGTTCTCCATTACCATCTTTGCATAGGTTTGAAAAGGTAGATCCTGGATGTTTAATATTTTTTCAGAGAATTTGATGGCTACTCAGCAAGAAGGCTCATTTGTCCATGCAGCTTAGCTATATCAACATTCAACAATATACACCATGAGAAAATCATTGACATCCAGGAACAAGATCCAAGTTATAAATCAATTTGCTTTTCATGTCCTAACGTACAGTTTTGGAGTGATTGACTGGCCTCAAAAAGTGATGCATAGATTAGACATTAAAGCAGGAAGGATGCTTCATGCTCATCAAATGATTTATAAAAATCAGTGTATACCAAAATTATATATTCCCTGTTCCGAAGGAGGGATGGGCCTCCTTGAAATTGATTACATGTATAGATCTGCAATCATGGGACTCAACACATATCTACTGACTTCACAAGATCCAAATGTAATGAAAGTTTTGAAACATGAGGAGAATAAATCTAAGATGACTTCTCTACATAATTTAGCAAAAGCATATTGACAAAAAGCAGGAATGGAAATCAAACCAGTATTAGATAAAAAACAGGCAGCAACTGAATGTGCCAAAAAACAAAAGAAAGAATATAAGGTGAAGGACCAGATGAGAAGGCAAGAAATTTGGAAAAAATATAAATATAGTTGCAAGTAAAGAAAACTTCTGGAATAGCCTCTTGTTGATCAGGAATGAATACAGAAATGGTTAAGGATAGGCAAATTCAAACCAAGAAATTAAAGTTTAATATTGGCAGCCCAAGAAAGTGGGCTACGTACATGCTGGTTTACAAAGTCCATTGAACATGTGGGAGAAACAGACAAATGTAAGTTTTGTAAAACCAAACTGGAAACAGTCACACACCTTGTTGCTGGTTGCGACACAGTAATGGCAGAAGGACTGTATATTGAAAGGCATAATAATGTGGTGAGACTGTTGCTCTGGGGAATTGTGCAGACATTATGGTTTCAAAGTGGCTGAATAACACTGGAAACATGAACCACAAAGCATCATAAAAAATTATGAAGTTTATATCGCATGGGATCACCCATTACCAACAGTTCAAAAGATAGATGCTAGAAAACCGAATATAATGGTCCAAGAAAAGAAGACAAAAGTAGCATTGGTCATTGAAATCACCACACCCAGTGACTACAGTGTCTTGCGTACAGAGAGAGACAAAGATATAAAATACCAGGATCTGCAGGCAGAAACGAGAGCAGTGTGGAAGAAAGATACCCAGACAGTTCCAATAGTAGTAGGAGCAACGGGCTTTATAAAAAAGAATCTGCAATCATATTTAGATATGTTACCAATCCATGTAACCCCATACGAATTGCAGAAGGAGTCATTACTGGGCACATTGCGGGTGCTGCTAAGAGCACTTTTGGCTGACATCAAAGACTGAAACAATACTAATTTCATGAACTTTAATCATACTTTGACTTAGGAATAGGGTCCATTCCCATCATGGTATTAGAATCCCAAAAGATTTGGAGAAATTAGATGAGAGAATCATCCATTAAATCAGGCACTTAAAGGTAAAATAAGCCATAGCAGCTTGGGTCTATAGCTGTTTTCATAGATGTATACAATAAGTAAGACTAGAAAGATCGCATTTCTCACCATCTCCAGTTACAAGTGAAGTCCTTTGGGGCTCTGTCTTGGGACCAATCTATGCTTTCATCTTTTTCTTAGATATCAAAGTTGACACCTGTGTTTAGTTACCAACTATTATATAGATGACTGCTAGCATGGGAATGTTGTCCTCATACCACTGACACTACCTCCCTTCAAACACCTCATAACATAAAACATAAAAGCTGCAGTAAAAATCACCTTTCATTCAATGTCAAAAAGACTCTTGATGGGCAACAGCTAAATAATGACAAAGCAGTAAAACAGCTTGATGTCTTTGAAGGTGATGCAATTTCTTTATTTGCCCATGTAGTCTCCATAGTCTGCAAAGTTTATAGATCTTCCACCTGATTATCCACAGGACAGAGAGCTATCTGAGAAGTAAATTACCTCCCTTTATATAGATCTTATCAGATCAGCTGTAGAATATTTTACTCCATTCTGTGATGTAATATATGCCATCTGGTACAATTGCAGAATATTCATTACACACCGAACTGAAGGATTTCTAAGCTTATCTTACAGCCAAGGACTACAGAAACTTTATCTCTCCTCTGCATTTTATCATCTTCTTATAGAGTACACATACTTGACAAACAGAGCCTTAAAGAATCTCTTTCTATTTTAATCTGTCTGTTTAGAAAACCATAGGTTGCTAGACACATAAGAACACTCTGCCTAAGTAAAAATATATACCAAATCTACCCCAAAATGTGCAAACTCTATGTCTTAAAGACATCAATCTTTATGGAGTAAGTTTCCCCTGTCTAACGTATTCCAACAATTTTCACCATAATAAAGTAATTAAATGACTACTCAGATACCCAAAAGTGGCAATATTGGATTCAAAGCGTTGATGTCTTTGACAGCCAATAGGTCTTGAGATTGTACACTATATCCAATAATATATGATTGTCTGCACCTGTCAGCTATTATTTTATTCATTTTCTACTATGTATAGAAGTTTAGATTTGTGTTATCTAAGACAAAATTTTATAAAATATCTGTGGGGTATACTATCCAATATAAAAAATAAAATTATTGAAGATGTCCATTACTACTTGCCTTCTTTAAAGATTAGCCCTCTGCTACTACCTCTTTGCAACTATATGACCTAAAGCTATAGTTTTGGCATTTTCCTTTACTAAAAAAATGTATCTCTTTTGCCCATCACTGGACTACAAAGACTGCAGTCCTTTTCATTCATATGTCTAGTTTGTGTATGTTTATTTTTAACAGATGTCCTCAATTTAGTGACTTTTTCAAAACTCCCCTTATTGTTATGGTCATATCAGATAAAGGAAGCATCATTGTCCAGCCTATTCCTGAGAAAAATATAATCATATTCACTCTCTGAAATCATCCTTCATATATTTTTAAAAATCAACACTATTCGTCTTAGTCTGATCTAGTAAGATGCCAATTTTTGCACTTTAATTGCAATGCCACTAAAATTATTATGGTTATGATTGTACTTACATTTGGCAAACACACGCACACTCACACACACACATGTGTATATGCTCTTGTTTAGTTTATAGTATTTGTGTGGAAAACTATAATTTTTATGTACATCATGCCCTTTTTGGAATATCACATGACTGATACAGTCAATGAAATTTCAACAAAAGTCTTTAATACTTGAAACATATGATTCTTTGCCTGGCTAAAGAATAAAAACAACATAAATCTTCAGTTATACACAACTTCACAATCAAACAAAAAGACAAATATTGGATGACAAAAAATCATACTATTCTTACATTCAAGATAACCACAAAAACAACCCTAAGAAATTCTGGTCCTCTGTAACATCACTGCTTGACCCAGGAAATAAAAATAATCCAATCCATACCCCAATATACCACCTCTTCAAACAGCCACCAAATTCACTGCATACTTTATAGAATCCATATCTAAACTAAAAGTAAACCCAACCCACTACTTGTTCTACTACCCCCCGGCCTCTACACCCTCCACTTTACACACACACAAACAACCCCTCACTCATAACAAAAAAACAAACCATCCCCAGCTTACATTTCAACCCATCCCATTATCTCAAATAAAAAAACTACTACAAAAACTGAAACATTGCTCAACCTCAGCAAACAACCTCCCACCAGAATATCTAAAGTTTTCCACAGAGGCAATAGCATTCCCGGTTGCCGTCTTAATTAATAGTTCCATAGTTGAATCACATGTCCCTAACCTATGGAAAAGATCACACATTATCCCTTTACATAAGGGAAGCAACCTCACTGACATCACAGACTTTTTTTTTCCAAACACCTTTATTGAAATATCACTTGTGACACAGGCAAATTTACATTCATATAAATGGTATGGATTAAAAACTGAGATATCACAAACTTTTGTCCTATTGCAATCTTGTCCCACCTCTAAGATACTACAAAAATGTCTGCACCTACAACTTCTCCACAATCTTACACAAAACAACCTACTTTCCCACACTTAGCATGGCTTTAGACCTGCATACAATTCCTCAACAGACTTATTATCTTTCATGAACTTGTCAACAAAGCCTGTGGCACTGGCAAACTAGTATTTCTAGATTTGTCAAAAGCATTTTACATTATTCTTAAACCCCAAACTCTTTAAAGAACTTTCCAGCATTTGGTCTATGCTCTTCCTCACTTCAGTGATTTTCTAGCTTCCTAGCTGACAGGCAGCAAGCAGTAAAATGTCAGGGCTCTTTCTCCCCATATCACATCACCCTTTCAGTTGTACCTCAAGGATCCATCTCTGGCCCATTACTATTTAATGTCTTCATCAATAACTTACATACATCCTCCTGTGAAGGCACTCTAATCCATTATGTAGATGACTGCACTATCATCTGCGTATCAGACACATTAACTCACCTACAACACATAATACAACAAGCTTTCTCTTCCATAGAAACATGATTCTCAAATGCTGAAC